>NC_062219.1:139510842-139730842 GCF_902686445.1 Sciurus carolinensis
TTGCAGAGGTAACTAGTGAAGAAGAGACCATACTGGGCAGAGTGAGATCTTCAGGCAGCGTCTTTTATGGTAAGGTGAAGGTGCACAGGGAGAAGGCTCGTGACAGGCAGTGATGGGAAGGATGTGGCTGCAAGCCAATGGTCCCCAGGAGTAACAGTCACACTGGACACTGGAAAGAGACAGGGAAGGATTCCTCCCTAGAACCTTAGAGAGAGCATGACCCTGCTGACGGCTTGCTCTCGGGCCCTTCCAGAACTGTGAGAGTAAAGTTCCACTCTTTGAAGCCACCCGGTTTGGGGTTCTTTGCCATGGCAACCCTAGGATCGTAACATGGTCGGTAAAACACGACTTGAAATGACTGAATTGATAAGCCATACTTATCAATCGATTGAAATTTTTTCTTCAGGAAATTACATTATTTTCCATTTAAATTTTTTATACTGTCATCTGGAACTTGGGTGAGACAAAATTAAAAGGACTGCCAAAAAGTTCAGTAATTAAGATAAATGTCATTTTAGGTAATATTTAAAAAAATAAAATTAAGGCAAAAAAAAATCAATGATAATGAAAATATGAACCTTTTGGGTGTTAGGAATTTTTGCTCTTGTCTTCGTGTGGCATGGCTCCGCATTGTCAATATCCATGTAACACAAGTAAGTTTACAAATGCTTATAATGAAGGACTTAGATGTAAGCATGTGCATTTAATATAGATATATGCTATTTTTCAATTTGATCTCAGGCAGACCCTCAGAAGAAAGGGCATGGTAACAACAAACTGATGAAATTAATTCCTTTTCAACATGTGAGAGCTTGGTCTGTACCTAGATCATGAAAAGACCAGATCGGTGACATCGGGTTACAAGGGAAGCCCAGTTAAGCACTGTTCATATATGAAATCTGCATAAAAAAGACATGCTGCCATAATCCCAGTGGTGAAGGGAATTAGATTCTTTGGCCTTTACCACATGACAGTAAATGACAGCATAATAAATAAAGCAAAAATGATTTCTGACTTATACTTTTCACATCATATCCCGGAGGCACTTTGCTATGGGTACAAGTATATTAAATGTAGGTCTGATTATTTCCTAGGGAGAGCTGACAAGAGGCATATTCTGCAACAGGGAACTGCTGGCCTATGTTTGGTGCCTAATATTTATGGGTGCATACTTCTAAAGCTGGGGCAAGATCAGTAGTGGTATTAGGAGAGACCAAGTGTGGACAATCTCATCACGCATGTAATTCAGATGGGCTTTGTTTCAGTTGCTTAAAGATGTTGGTGAGTATTGGTTCAACACTTGAAGGTGGCTATTCTATTATCTCTCATCCTCTGAAAGGACAAATATCACTCCAGTGGCCAATGGACAGGACTCAGATGTGGATTTTATGATCGAGAGGAAGTGAATAAATCTTTTTGGAAATAATTAAATGACACATGGAGATCAGTGTTGCTGGGAAAATGTTAATAATTCCTTTTTTGGTGTATAGTTCTATGAATTTTAACACATATGCAGATTCACATACACATTGCCACAATCATGGAACAAGAAGTCACATCCCTTAAAATTTGATTCTATCTTTTCTTTGCAGAGTTTCCTGTTGATAATGATGTTTCAGGGTTTACTTTTTACTCGATTCTTGTGCTTTAAGATATGGTTCCATCTAGCGAATATCCCGAAAATTCATTTTGCTTTTAATAATTCCAAGATATCTAGCTCCCAGGTTTTAAAATCTCTGAACTTCAGTTTAATGGTTTAATAAAAGATGTTTGATGAAAGGAGGAAGTCACGGAGGTGGGGCTATTGTTGGAATAGAATGAGATACTGAACCACACTCATCCAGGAATAGTATAAACCAATGAGACAGTACATGCATTTGGCTTGTAAGACGTATTTAAGGTTATAACACAAAATTTCTTTCAACAATCATATTTTTGATATCCAGTATTTTTGACAATGTGAAAGGGTTCAGATATTCTGGATTCACTTATCTTTCATGGTTTTGTTGTTCTAGCTATTTTCAAGCAGACAGTTCAGTGGCATGAAGCACATTTGCATTATTGTTCACCTTCTTCCATCTCCTGAACTCTTTGTTTTCCAAACTGAAACACTGTACCCATGGAACCTTGTTCCACTCTCTCCCCAGACCTTGGCCACCACTGTTCTACATTCTGTCTCTGAATTTGACTGTTTTGGGTACCTTGCATAAGTAGAATTATGTAGTATTTGTCCTTTCGTGACAGTCTGTTTCATTCTGCGTAACCTCCTTAGACATGTGCAACTTGCTGTGTAGCAGGGTTTCCTTCCTTTTTAACACTGAATCATATCCTATTGTGTGTATAGTCCCATTTTAGCTTATCCTGCCTTTTGTCTGTCAATAGACACTTGAGTTGCTTCAAACTTTTGCCTACTGTGAATAATGCTGCTAAGAACATGGATGTACAAATATTTCTTTGAGTCTGTATTTTCAATTCTTTCAGGGTATATTACCCAGAAATGGTACTTCTGGATCATGGTAATTCAATTTTTAATTTTTGAAGAACCATTGAGTGTGCTTTTTAAAAATATTTTTTTAGATATTGATTGACCTTTATTTTATTCATTTATTTATATGAGATGCTGAGAATCGAACCCAGTGCCTCACACATGCTAGGCAAGCACTCTACCACTGAGCCACACACAACCCCAGCCCCTGTTGAGTCTATTTAAGCAGTTGTTTTAAAGTTTTCTCCTAGCAAGTCTGATGTCTGTTTCTTCAGGGGTGGCATCAGGTGATTTATTTTGTTCCATTGAATGGGTCATGCTTTTCTGTTTCTTTGTAATCCTCATAATTATTTTGAAAGTTAGGCATTTAAAAAATAAAGAGTCACCTTTCTTGGTTGTTGCAGACGTCACCAATTAGTGTGGTGTGTCCTGAACCTTGGGACCAGCCAGTGGTGAAGGCTTAGTCTTCTGAAATCTGTTCTAGGTGTGTATAAGTGTGTGTGTGCACACGTGTGCTAGTGTGTGTGCATGTGCGTGTGCATGTGCACGCATGTGTGCATGTGCACACATGTGTGCATGTGCACGCTTAAATTCCCTCCAACTGCACAGCCACCTTTAAATATTTTCAGTTGCTAGAGTCTCACCCCAGCTCTTTCTTGGGATGTTCTGTCATGTTCCTCTGCTGGCACGTTCAGATGTACCCATGTCTGCAGCACCCCTGCAGCTCTCCAACTGTCTTCCATTGCTTCTCCCAGTCTGAGAGCTGCAATATGCTGCCAGTCTCTCTATGAACTCTGATTAAGCTGAGACCGTCCTTCGGGTAGACCACAGACAGTTGAGAATGCTGCGAGTAACTTCTGCTCTGCTCCTTGTGGCCCAGGGTTGCTATCAAGAGGGAAAGGAACAAGCAAGATTAAAATGCCACCATCATGGCCTTCTCTTGTCTGTATTTGATAAGGGATGCTACATTAGGTTTTTAAAGATGCATGCAATATTTAATTGACACATAGTATTCATACGTATTTGTGGCATACGTGTAACATTTCAATACATGTATACATGTTGTAAAGATCAGATCAGGGTAATTGACAGATCAGGGTAATTGATCTCAGATATTTATCATTTCTTTGTGTTGGCATCATTCAAAATTTTCTCTATTAACTATTTTGAAATATTCAATTAACTGCTGTCAACCATAGTTATCCTACTGTACCATAGACATTAGAAGTTCTTCTTCTTCAACTACAGCCCTGTGCCCATTTACCATCCTCCATTCCTCTATCCCTTCCCTCCACCCTTCCCAGTCCCTGATACCCACTAATCTAGTCCTATTTCTTTAAGGCCAACCTTTGTAACTTACACAAATGAGTGAAAGCATGTGATACTTCTTCTTCTGTGACTTATTTCACTCAAAACATTACCCTTCAGTTCCTTCCATATTGCTGAAAATAACAGAATTTCATTCTTTTTTTGTGGATGAGTAATATTCCATTTATGTATGAACCACATTTTCTCTATCCATTCATATGTTGATGGATAACTAGTTCATTGAATTAAGTTTTTCTTGCTTGTACATTTGCTTGGTTGCTTATATCTTTGACCATTTCCCAGAGTTCTTATAAAGTCATTTTAAGTTAGTTTCTATTTGTTGTAAATATTTGTATTTCTGTGGAGGTCTGGAGCTCCTTAGTCTGAAATCTTGCTGATGTTACTCTCTCTTTTCATAATTTAATAAGAGCGAATGACAAGGACCAGGTGACAGAATTCATTTAATAAAGGTGAGTAGTCTAATCCTGTGGTCTCTTGTGTCTAGTAATCCCATCAAGTGGGTATCACAGAAAACACTTTATTACCAAAGAAAGATTGGGGGCATTCTAAAAGCTGGAGAATAGCATTGATAAACTGATATTGGTCATTAAATCTATCAGAGATTTGTCAATAAAAACACCACTCTCGTTCAAAACACTGTATCTTGAAAGAAAAAAAAAAAGATCAGGTTTCTCTAAGCTCTTACCAAATGGAAAATTCCAAGCTCTGGATTTTAAGGGAGGCACTAGCAGTGTAAGGATGTGTTAGAAGTTGCAGACCAAGGCAGGGTGAGATTTCAGGCTGGCAACATTTCCATGACCAGGCAGCGACAACCTTCCCACCTGCAGGGTGCGTGGGTCATGGCTATTTGTGAAGAAGCCCATGGTTCTGGGATTCTCTACCCCAGGGCTGTTTCTAACCCCCGAACAAAGAGGTGGTCAGAGTTCATGGTGCACTAGGTTTGGTTTCTGAATTCTAAGACCTTGATAGAATGGCAAAGGTGAAGTATCTCAAGGCACAGCAAAGCAAGGGGCATGCTTGACCTTACACACGATGGGCTGACTTATCACTGATCCCTGGTGGGAGTTTGCCTCTGATGCTCCGGAGTATACTGTGCAGGGAGAGTTTGTTGCCCTGACGTGAGATGGTTGGAAATGCCTTTCTAATGTGATGGTTGGAACTGGCTAATGGGCTCGGCGTCTTGATTTTTGGATGTTTTCAGGGAAGAGTGCTGTTTTCCACTCACAGTTTTTAAAAATTCACATTAATTAGATTTTTTCTAAAGTGCTAAAGATGCTTTTTAAAGTTAAAACAAAATTTCAAGGATTCATAGAGATGAATTTTCAAGAACTGGATAAATTAGTTGTGTTTCTTGTGTCATTTATACGACCCCAAACAAATGAAAGGAAAAATTTGGTCAATTCACCAGTGTACACAAAGACAGGTGACATTTCTGACACATTTCCCACCATCGAATTAATGAAATAACTGATTACTTTGATTTCTCATACACAAAGCCCCAGAGCTGTCAAATGCTGGAAAGTAGCACAGTTAAATTCATTTGCTTTTTAGAGGAAATGAAATGCGGGCCAAAACTGTTTGGAATATTGAAGGCAGACACTGAAAATCTTCTTAAAGTTGACTGGTAAATACATGCATTTTCTTTTATTTACATATATAAAATAAAATGGAAGACAGACTCTCCGGTTTAGTGGAGAGGATTAATCTACATTTCTCGTTTGTTAGTGGAGCCTAAGTGTTTCATATGAAAATTTCTTTCAATGCATATACTTTGTTATCGATTCATTCATTCAGAAAATGTTTTTCAAGTCTTTGAGATGTGCCAGTCCTGTGAGACACTACAGAAGAAGATGCACTTGTAGACCATACCCTTGTTACCGCAAGCTTGGTCCTTGTCCCCAGTGCCAATCCAATAATGAGGAAACTATTTTGTGAAAATGGAAAAAGAAGATTTGTTGCTTTGCTAGCATAGGAGAAACATGGAACTCCTATCCTAAAGGCTGTGATTCTGCCCCTTAGCAGGAACAAGAGGCTTTTTATTAAAGAGGTGACTCAAAGGCTACATTCCACATGTTCTCTGTTGGAGTTGTAACTCACTTGTTAATTTGGCTGATAGTCATTTCTGAGATCTTCTAGTACCATCCCCAAAGTCTGGATTACTTTGTTCCTTTGATGGGTGTTTACTCAAGGACAGATTATCTCTGTCCAGGATGGGAAAAATGTAACCCTGTTTCCCCTGAGATCAGGGGGAGGGAGAGATTAGGGAGGAGCAGCGAGAGAGGAAGAGAAAGAAACACGTCCAATTGAAAAATAAGTCACTGTGGCAGAACAGCAAGGATTATATTCAAAGCATGAAGTGGACCACTGTTACACCGTTAGGGAATTTACTCTGTTGGAGAAATGCACAGTAGTGATTGTAAACCGTGTGAAGGATTTAAGAAGGTCAAAGACAAAGGTCTAGGAAGCTCAGAGAGGTAGAGATAGAGGAGATAGAGATGGAGATGGAGATGCAGATGGAATGGGAGATGCAGATGGTGGGAGTGGGGAGCAGAGAGGGAGAGAGGTAGGAAGGAGGAGGAGGACTGTTTCTGCTGGGGGTTATTTTTGGAAAATACGGTATTTAACTTGAGTCTTGTAGAATGATTTGGAGATGCAGGGATGGGTAAAGGCACTTCTGGCAGAAAGCACAGTGTGAAGGAAGCCCAGGAGAGATGACGTGGGCTTCCCAGGGGAGCCCTTATCTTGAGCTGGACTATGGAATGGGAGGGGGAGGTTTGGAGTAGACTGGCCAGGAAAGAAAGCAGTAGAAGGCATTGAGGGTCACCCTGCTCTTGAGGAGGTCATGGTTTTCAATCCCTAAGACAGCTTCCTCAGAGAGCTGTTGTTTTGACTTCGTTATTATTCTTTCTCTAAAGTGTAGAGAAATTAAGGGACTTGCTAGATATTACCACTTATTAAGTAGCAGAGCCAGAATTTAAACCCAGGTTCGATTGACCCTTAAGTCCAAACTTTTTCCAGTCTGCCAAGCTGCCTCGAAGGAAATACTTGTCAGGAAACTGGTGACCACGTGCTGGGTAGGCTGGAGGAAATATGATTTATCAGTTTTATCTGCACTGAAGCAGTGCACCAATTTATGTCTGAAGGAAGTTTGACTTAATAATACACCTTTTCTGTTCTAGATGGTACTGGGCCTCACTGAATCCTGGGTAGCTGAGGAAAAGCTGGCACTTAGAAAATCGTGAAACTTTCTTAACCGCACCGACAATTACTGTGGTGAGCACCTTAACAGACAGTAACTCAATGAAAAATTGTAAGAACTGGAAGCTTGGTGTTAATTGCACAGAAAGTAAAAACAGGCTTTAGTGAAGTCAAGTCACCTGGTCAAGTGACACAGAGTTCATCGGGGCAGGTGGTCTTCAAATCTAAGCCTGCTTTCATAACTTTGCCTGCTCTTTCTCCTGCTATTGGCATAAAAAGAATTTTGATTTAAAAAATGTCTCCAGGGTCATGGGGGGCATAGCTCAGCAGTGGAGTATATGCTTGGCATGTGTGAGGCCCTGTACAAATCAATCAATCAATCAATCAATCAATCAATCAATCAGTAGAGTTCCACACTATTCGGTTACTTACGAAGGCAGCTTTGTCCTGGGCCACAGGTGCCCCTGCGAATGTCCCTGTCCCACCTACTCCATTAAAGTTCCTTCACTCTTTCCAGTCATCTCTGCTCCTCTGTCTTCTTCACTGAGGGCTCCTCACATCATCTTTTACCACCACCCTCACGTCTGCAGATGACTTTCACAGTGTCGTGAGGATGAGGTGAGCAGTTCCTCAGCGGTGCCAGAGCCCTGATGGAGGCATGGCTTGTCTCTGCAAAGCCCGAGAGTCTCTAGAGAATTTCAATTTGCTGTGCCTTGCTGGGGATCCAGGGGGTCATGGCTGGTGAGAGGCTTTGAACTTCACCAGCTTCTGCTTTGTGCAGACCTTTGCAGTTTGAAAAGATCCCTCCCTCCCTTCCTCCTTCTTTTCTAAAAAATGAAGTGAAAAGAGCAGACAGGACACAAATGCAGTGACTCATTGCTGGCACCATTCTTCCTATTTACCCTTCTTTTTCTTGATTCTTTTCCCTAACATCGAGTGTTTACTGTCTTCGCAATTCAATCAGGTTTGGTGTTATTTATTGAGTGACTGCTGTGTACAAAGTAAAATGCTAAGGGTTCTAACACTAATGCACGGTCTTCATGTGAAGAAGGAAAGAGGATGAGACTAAATCAATGAAGGAGACCTGGGGTGTCTTGCCGCCTGATTTTTCCCATACGTGTGGGTTATTTGGATGACATCCACAACAGTCCTCGTGGAAAGCCGAAGAGCCAAAGAAGGTCAGTTCTTTTAACACGGTAGCTTGTTGGCAATTCGTAGCACTAATTACTGCTGATCCAAACAGCACAATGGGTTTGTTATAAACACCTATCATTCTGTTTATCATGCCCTCATTAAATTATATCCTCTATGGATATACTTTATATCCTATATGGATAGCTTACAGTTGCTGAAGGTCCATGGGTAGAAACAGCAGTAAGTAGTATGTCCTTCGGTGACTGATGTGTGGACATCTTTAGACACAGTGCTTCACTTAGCCAGTGTGGGAAAGAATATAGACAGAATTGAAAATTGTGTTGTTACTAAGTGAGCCATCTTTTCTCATTCTTGCCAAATTCCTTTTTTATTTTTATTTGTTTATTTTTTGTAGTGGTAGGTATGAATCCCAGGGCTTTCTGCATGCGAGGCAAGTGCTCTGCCATTGAGCTACATCCTCAGATCTTGAAAGCCCCTTTTTAGTTTTGGCTGGCTCTAGTGAGTTAGGGAGAAGTCGGAAATAGTGATTTTCTGAACATTAAGTTTGAAAAAGCATCGCTATTATTATAAATTTATATTAAAAATTAAACAAAATACCTACTGCACAGAAAATTAAGCTGCTTACATTTCCTGATCAGGAGGACCACCTTTATTGGTGGGAGTGACTGAGTGAGTGTGTACAGTCCCTAGGACTGTAGCACATTGTGGGTAGTGGTTAGGTTTGTCATAGAAAGTCACGGATTTTTAAAAATGCTGGTGTACTCTGGACTAAAATTGAACTTCAGTGTGAGACTTTTGTGTAGACTGGGTGGGGACAGAGCTGGTTCTGGAATTGGTGAAAACTCCTAGCACTTTGGTTCTTTTAGATTAATGCCTGTATTAGGTTCCTGCTGCTGCTGTAACAAAGTACCAACACCTGGGGCACTTAAAACAACAGAAATTTTAGTTTTTCTCGGTGCTGGAAGGCAGGGGCCTGTAATCCGAGCATTTCCAGGGCTTTGTTGCCTCCAGAGGCTCCAGGGGAGAATCCTACCTGTATCTTTTGACTCCACACATCCCTTGATTTGTGGTCCCATTTTCTCCTCTTCAATCTGTCTTCAATCTCTCTCTGCTTCTTACACAAACATTTGTCATCAGAATGGGGGACCACCCAGATACTCTAGGATATCCTCATCAGCTTGAAGTCCTTACCTTCATTACATAGGCAAAGATTCTTTTATCCAAATAAGTTTCACATTTGTAGGATCTAGTGCTAAGGATGTGGCCATATCATTTTGGGAGATTCTATTCAACCTACCGCTGAGACTTTCAAAGTTTTTCTTGAATCACAGAAGAAATACATTTCATAGCATAACTTAGGCCCATTGTTTACAAGGAGATAAGGAATTTCAGGAAACAGGTCTTTTCCCATGAAGGAAGAAGCACTCTGTTTTATTCCATTTCATACCATTGCATTGAATTCCCACAAAGCCCTGTTTGCTGACTCCCTAAACTGATGTCATGATCCATTAACGGTGCTGCCAACTGCTATTCTAGATCTCAGATGACCCTGGGATGTATCAGAACGTCAGAACTCTCTTGACTTCCTTGACTTGGATTCCTTAGGGCTGGCTGTGCTGAATTGTCTTTGAAGGAGTGGGTGGGGAGGTAAATGGTATGCTCATTTGCATGATTTGATGACCTCTTAATTATTCTTATATGCAAATCAGCAATATTTACTGACATCTTTTCACATGTCAGGCATTGTATTAGATGTGAACCAAAACAGGAAAAAAAATTACACAAACCCACCCTCTGACATTCCCTAAATTCTCTGTGTTGTACCACACACATTACTTTAAGTGTACATTCTTAATCAGCAATTTCTCTGCCAAGGCAAATAGCTATAAAGATATACTTATTAAATTTTCATATTTTCTTAAGTACTCAAAATACAGTGTCTCATTGAAGCACCTAAATTCATGCTTCATAAATTGTTTTAAGAGGATTTGCAAGCAATTAGAGGAAAGCCATTTCAGAGAAGATGATAATCTGAATTTCTCATAATTGTGTGGACATTTGGAACACCTAGTAAGAAGGACTATAAATACAAAAACAGAGACAAAAAAATTTTGCTTCCATTTCAAGCAGGTGACGTAAGAGAACAAAAATCCATGATTAAGAAAAATGAAATTGTATAAATTATAGCAGAAATGCCTGTCATCGCCAGTATTAGCTGCTAAAATGCCTCCAGGGGGTTAGATTAGAAAAAGAAAATTACTTATCTGTAATTCTTATTCTCTTTAGGTAGCAATTATAATAGATATACACTCTTGGGTGCAAGTCATTGGTGTGAGAACCAGGAGTAGGCTCAAGTCAGCTAAAGAATTATAACCCTCAAGGAAGGGGTGCCCTGGGACATCAAGGGCAAAATGTATATGGAATGTCATTGCCCCCTGCATTTCATTCCTCTCTGACCATCGAGAAGAGCAGGCGAATTTGGTCCCTTGGAAGAAAAGAACGACTGAGTGGATCTATGATTATTATCATCGTATATTAAATGTGTAAAGGTCTAGCCCCAGGCAAAATGTGTGAATTGGGTCTACTCATTTTCTCTCTGCCTCTGTACCTACTTCAGGAATCCAATACCCATGTACTTGCCGTCTCCCTCTTTCTGCTCTTAGGAAATACCTCATTAAACTTATTTACATCAAAGCCAGGACATTCACAGCGGGAAGAACCTTGGAGAAGGAACAAGGAAGCAGCCAGGGGCCTGGTACTGGTTTGGTCACCAACTGATACCAGGTAAGCCATGTCACCTGTGTTGAAGTCCAACTAGGAGTGTGATTTCTAGGAACATGAAAAAGAGAGATTTTAGACAGAATTGCCAGGATAAAACTGTCACCCTGGATGATGGTCTTTTAAACTTGCAAAATCAATTAACGCTTTAACTCATAGAAATGAAGACTCACAGCCCCCATGGGGACACAGGGAAATGTTTGGGGTGCTGTGTTGGTTTGAGTGGAACCTCTGGGATCTGAAAATTTTCTTTCATCTTTAGGGGAGTGCATCTGGGGGTTTGCATGGCTCTGTGGTTTGGATTGGTTTGAACCCTGGCACCCTGTGTAGTGGTACGGAGAGGTGGATCTTAGCGGGAGGTGATTGGGTCAAGAATTAATGCCTTTCTTGTGAGATTGATTTCTTGAAACTGGATTAGGTTTGGTGGGAGCCTGTTAGGTCTCACAGGACTGAATTAATGACCTGGAGGCTAGGTCATTATAAACTGGGTCAGCTTTCCCTCTCCCTCTCACACACATGTGTTCCTTTCACGTGTGTGTGAAAGGGGAAATACCCTCTCTGCTTCCCCATCTTGAGTTGACACAGATCATGAGTTCACCAGAATCCAACCAGAAGCAGCTGTCTCATTGTGTATAATAGGCTAGGCCAAACAACAATAACAACAACAAAACAAAAGAAAGCAACTTTTTTCTTTACAACTTATTCAGCCTCAGGTACTTTGTTATAGCAACACAAAACAGACTAAGAACTATGAGTAGCAGACTCATGTGAACCCATCACCTGCTCTGGTCATAGTCTTGACTGTATTCCAACCAATTCTCCTATTCAGGCCTCCCTGAGGGACCCTTTCAACCTAAAGTGCCTCATATGGGAATGAGAGTTTCTTTATAATGAGGTATTAATGCATTTGGTACGGTCAGGTCTAGCCTGAGCTCATTTCAACATTGCCGAATGGTCCAAGACCTGTGAGCCTGTCTGGAGGCCAGAGGAGTTTCTTTATTGACCCAGGGAAGTTTTGCTTTTTTTTTTTTTTTTTTTTACATTTATCAACAAACACTGCTAATAGATAGAATACAATGGAAAACGAGACAAAAGGTTTATTGATGATGGGTTGGGGACTTTTCTAAATTGGGCTGTGCCTAGAGAGTGGACGTGTGTGTGATTTTGGAAAGCTTTGAAATAATTATTTAATGTTAAAAATTTGCGCTGGGGAGTGAGAATTCAGAACCATCCACAACTGCTGGGAGCAACAACCCTTGACCTAATTCTCCAAGGCGAGGCCACAGGAAGCCATGAGATGCAGTTGGGGGTGGGACACCAGACAGTACACTGGACCAGAGTCCACCAGAAGGTCCTGTGACATAATTAACCTGTTCTACTTGCATTTTTTCCTACCATTTAAAACATGTTTTTTCTATGACCTGGGACTGGTTTCTTAGTGACCTTGATCCTATGTCCTTGACTGATGGACGGACAGACTGTGGTGCTGGGGATGGAACCCAGAGCAAGCGCTCTACCACTGAACTGCACCCCAGCCCTCCTATGTATCCTTTTTATCTGGGAAGAAAGGAATTAGGGGCTGGGGTTGTGGCTCAGTGGTAGCGCACTTGCCTAGCATGTGTGAGGCATTGGGTTCGATTCTCAGCGCCGCATATAAATAAATAAAATAAAGACCCATTGACAACTAAAAGAATATTTAAAGAAAGAAAGGAATTAAGTTGCTGTGCTGTGATCTAGTCTCTCTTTTCAGTACTGGGGTATGGGGACAGAGGAATGTCCTCCGGAAAGAGAAAAGTCAGGTTTCCAAACTTCTTTTCTCAAAAAGTTGGTAATTACAGATCTCCTGGGAAACAGGCATTTGTGGGAAGGTGAGTCCTTATCTATGGAATGTATTTAGCAGGATGTAGCTGATGGTCTGGGATCGCCTATCTTCAAATAATATGAAACACACACATTATGGGAGCATAGCTTCCTGCAATATCAAATTATCCATGTAAAAATGAGTATCTTGATTAGGAGGCGGAATTCTTTTGTGAGTTTTGTGAACCCTGCAGATCGCTTAGCGATGTCACATGTTAATTTAAGCTGGAGAACTTCTGGTGTGATGAGAAGGACCTGGAGAGCCTGTATCATGGTTCTGGACCTTTCCCTCCTTCGCCTCTGCCTCTTGATCACTGTGGCCTCAGAATGGCCACTCAAGCCTGATACTGACCGGAACCTCTGATTCAACTGAGGCTGATTTGATAATCTTATTCTTCCTGTTGCCTCACACTGCAGATTGTTTCTATAGTGGCAGCGACTTTCCTTAACTTTTTCCAAGTTGAATTTAATATATTGTTTCATTCACTCTCTCACTCACTCAACATTTTTATTGAAAACCTACTGCATGCCAAACCCTCTTCCAAGTGTGGGGAGTACAGCAGTGAGCCAAGAGGACAAAAATTCCTGCCCAGGTAGAGCTTACCTTCCAATGCATGGAGGGGTGGCAGGCTATGAACCTAGGGCTGGTGAGGGCTCATAGGACATGGAAGGATTTGGGGGCCATGGGAAAGGCTTAGGGCTGTGCTCTAAATGGTGTGAGAAGCCCCCGGGATACTTTTGAGCAAAGGTTTCACATGATTCAACTTGAGTTTTCGATGACTTCATTTTTATCTAGAAGTCTCCTGAAAAACCTCTGTAGGACACATGGGATGATCATCCAGGAGGGAGCCCTGTACTACTTCAGGGTCAGGGTTTTATAAAACTTCCTAGGGGACAGGGGGCAAGAAGTTTTAATGCATGATTCATAAAATGATTCCGATCATCATTTAAAAAAAACTTTGCAATTTTGAAATACAGGGCAGGAATCTAAGAAAGCACATAAGATAAAAGCACAGGTTAGTGAATTATTATAAAGCAAATACTCAGTAACTACACTGGGGTCAAGAGATTGAGCATTGTGAGTCGAGGGGTTTGTTTCTGAGGGGGAGAATGTCCCGGTCGGACCAGCACTGGCCTGCTCACCCTTCTATCATTTAAAGATGAAAAAATGCTGTGATTATTGATCCTTCTCAGATAATTGTGGCAGCAAACAAAGCAATTCACCTCTACAAACTGGGAAAAATGAAGACAAGAACTCTCTCAACTGAAATTATTTTCAACCTTTCCCCAAACAACAATATTTCAGACACTTTGAAAAAAATTGGTGTCTCAGCAGATGAGAGTCCATTTTTAATTGTTTACATTGAAGAGGGACAAAACCAAGTAAATAAAAAATACCTCACATCTCAAGTAGAAGGTCACCGATTTCTCTGAAAAACTTCTTGAAATAATGAATATTTTTAAAGTCCAAAAGATAAACAATCTTCACAAAAAGAAAAGATAAGGGCATTATTGGATGGTATCATTAGTAGAATATCAACAAAAGATGTTTTATAAAATGTTAGAAATATTAATAGAAATTTTTGGTTTTAAAAAACACATTGGTTTTTTACCTGATTATGGAATTAATTGATATGTCTATTATAGAAAATAATTTTTCTTTTTATGAGACTAGAGATTAAACTCAGGGCCTTGGTGTATGCTAGGCAAGTGCTCTACCACTGAGCTATACTTCCAGCCCTACAAAAAAATTTAAATCATAGAATGAGATAAAAAACCCCTCCAAATCCTACCTTTTTTTTTTTACTGATACTACTACTGTTACTATTTTTGTTGTTGTCTTCTATTGGTATTCAAACATTTTATTTTTATGTAATTGAAATAAAAATTGCCAACACTTAAAAAAAAATCGAGCATTGTCATAGCCCTGAGATTCCTGCATGTCTCTTTTCAACCATCCCTCACCCCTATTCTCCAAAGGGAATTGCTTTCCATACTTTCATGGCGGCCACTTGTTTTGCCAACTTTATCCTTTTACAATCTGTGCATGGAATATATCTCTCTCTCTCTCTTTTTCTCATTGTGTTGGGTGTCTGGCTTCTCTCCCTGAATCTCATATTTGTGTGACTCATCTAGGCTGTGGTTGGTTATGGCTCCTTTTCATTACTATGTAGGCCATCGTATGACATCTCTCAGTCTTTCTCCCGTTCTTCTGTTGATGAGCATGTGGGTTGTTCCCTGCTATCAGTGTTTTCACCAAGTCCACGTGCAGGCCCATCTGTCTAGCCTAGGACTAGAACCACATAGTTTTAGGGTGTCTGTTTGCTCCTCTTTAATAGGTGATGTCAGATAATTATCAGCAGTAGCAGCAGACTATGTCTGTCAGAAGACAGTATCAATGTTGCTCTTTCCAGAAGTGTATGGGAATTACTCATGATATAGACTCCTGTTTATATGAAGTCATGTTGTTACTTTTTAAGATATTCTGGTGGGCACAGAGTAATAGCTCAAAGTGGTTTGAATTTACATTTCTTTTCTTACAAATGAGGGGAACATGTTTTCATAGGTATTTTGATATTTCAGAGTCTCTTTGGTGAAGTCCTTGTTGAAGTCTTCTCATTTTCTATTAGGTGGTCTGACTTTTTCTTACTATTAGGAGTTCATATATTCATAAATGTATAAGTACATATATTCAGGATATGAACAAGATATCAGATTTCTTTCTTCACTCTCTGGCTTACCCATTCACTTTCTTCTTGATGTCTTTTGGAGATCAAGAAGATCTTAATTGCTTAATTTTAATGCAGTCCTATTTATCAATCTTTTTTTTTTTATGGTTGTGCTTTTGATGTCCTGCTTAAAAAAGTCTTTCCCTCCCTTTGTTCCTCCCTTCTCCTCCTTCCTTCTCTTCCCCCTCCCTCCCTTCCTTCCTCCCTCCATTTCTCTTTGGATAACTTTCCCTTCTTGCTCTGCAGCACCATCTCTAACATAAAGCCAGTGTCCACAGGTGCACCAGGATATCATTCTTCAGACCCATTCCATACCTGTTCCCTTAGTTCTTCCTTGGAGAGAAAGAGCTTTACCTGGAAGGATTTATGATGAAAGTACATCTGAGGATGAGCTGCTTGAGAACAAGGGCTGCATCTCTTCCACTCTTACTCCCCCAGTGCCCGGATTGATGCTCAATAGATGATTATTTATTGAAGAGTTCATAGATCATATTTTCACAGCAACATTGAGTCAAATGAGAAGTTAAAGCTTTACCCCAATTACAGAAAGTTTGGAAAATCTACTGTCAATCATGTATCTATCCCTCTTAACAGTTTCCTTTATTAGCTAAAATACAAAAACCCGACGGTGGTTCTCAACCTTGGCTGACACTTGGAATTACAGAAATCCAGAATTCTGAGAGTCTGTCCCACTGGTCTGGGATTGGGGTCTGGGCAACAAGATTTTTCAAACCTGTCCAGGTGATTCTAATGGGCGTAGGATCACCAGAAAAAGGGAATAGAGTACAGGGTTACTATTGTTGGTGCCAGATAAGAGCACGGTTTCTAAGTCTGCATTTTAGATAAACAGCAAATAAATTGTTTTGGTATAAGTGTTTCCCAAATAGGGCAAGGGACGTATTTTTGCTACTTCAAATTTAGTTGGGTGGCTGTATTTTTATTTGCTGAGCCAGGCAACACTTGTTACTATAAAATCAGTCCTCGCAGCTAACCTTGTGAGAACCACTACCTCCCAGGGACTCCCGTCCCTAGCACTTCATGGCCTGCACAATGTGCTCCTGCTGGCAGACTTTTCCTGGGGCCTCCAGCTGTCTGTGCAGCTCTGCTTCATGAAACAAATCTGGAACACCTGGTGCCATTAGCAGACCCTCCCTCACCTTCGGAGGGTGTCAGATTTAGGCCAGAACATTTAGGAATAAGCAATTGAAACTTTCTTTGGAAATTTTCACAGAAAAATGCAGGATTGTGTAAATCACAACAGCGGATACATGACACGATTAAAACCCAAGCAGAGACCTGTGAGCCCCTTCTTTTCTATTTTCCTAGCCAGACTACATGGAGTAGTTTAACCCACAGAGCGATTTGTCGATAAAACAGTACCCAAGGTGGCTGATTTGTGAAAACAGGACAGAATCTCTCCATTCCCTTGAATACCTTCCCTACAGCTGTTGTCTTTCACCTTTTACCTCCCTTTGGCCATTGTTACTCTTGAGTTCCTTGGAAAGTTCTAGAAAGAAAAGGCCTCTCCTTCCTTTTATTCTTGAATTTCTTGGAAAGTTCTAGAAAGAAAAAAGACCTCTCATTCCCAGACTTGGGCTGTCCCTGTCATATGACAAGGAGGTTTAGCACCTGTCACATTTGTAGTTCTGTAGTTTTGCTTCCACATTGTCAGTCTTGGGAAATGGTTTCATTTCTAGTTTTTCAGAGATTCCTAACTGCTAAGTGCTGAAAGCCCATCTGCTCTTGTCCTTGAGACTACGATGTCTTGGAGCCACAAGAAGGTTCATACGTGAGTAAGTCTGACAGTTCGGGTTCAGGCAGAGTCATTAAATAAAGGCACCTTTCTGGCACATTGTCACTTTCTTGTAGCTTTGCATTTGATCTTAACAACAACTCTGACAGGTAAGTAAGACAGACATTATTTTCACTGGTTTACAGAGAAGAAATATGTTTGGCACAGTTAAATGACTGCAGAAAAATACATTTAGTAAATGACAGAAGTCAGAACCCAGGACTTCTGACTTTTACTATTGTGCCTTTTCTAGTACTATTATACCCCGAGAGTTCTCTCTGAATGTGCAAGATCCTAACCACCCCTCAGACTTCTTGTTAAAAATGTACAGATTCCTCAATCGTGTTCCTCTTCATTCTAATGTTGTGGTTGGGAGTGGGACCAAAGAGTGTGTAGTCTAAGATCAGCCTCACACAATGAGCAGAAACTTAGTATGCAATGTCTCATTGAAATTCTTCCAAGTCCGTGAACTCCCAGTCATGTTAGAGAACAACACAGGTACAGGATGTGGAATTATTTGCTACATCTTTCCTAAGTGTCATTGTTATTTATAGTTTACTAAAAAAATTATGTTGGTTTCCTTCATAAGTACCACCAGAGTTGCCAAGTGGAAGTAGAAAATTGGGTTAATTATTTACTACTTGCTTCCACTGTTCTTGCTGTCAGTGGAGACTGATGTCTTTTAGATTTTGTTCACTTTAATCCAGGTATATAGTGGGTGTTTCCTGAATATCTGTAATATACCAGGCACCATGCTAAGACTGGAGTCAGCAAGGACAGTCCTCGGCTTTGTGAAGTTCACAGTCTGTTTGGCAGACAGATGAGATATTTAGATGGTTATAAATGTCATCTGTGGTATAATAAGAGTTGGAATACTGTTATGAGAATACAGAAGAGGGAGAATTCTTCTGGGGGTAAGACAGATCCTAGGAGGAGAGGATTAGGGATTTACTGGGTGTTCATGAGTCTTCATCCTTTGATTTGTATTGTTTTGACAAATTCAAGGCCACTTGACTCTTCCTGCAGAATATTAGGATGACATCCTAAAATAAGACACCAGACCTGTCTCAAAAAATATATTATCTGACGGGGGTAAGAACATTTCTAAATCAGTACCCCCCACAATGCTGAGTCAAACATAAAGTTTTGAAGATCTCACTTGGCAATGAACTCAGATGGCTTGCTACCAGCCGACTGGGTTTCCCACATACATCTTTCCAAGGCAAATTCTGGAAATCAAAGTCAGCTGTGTTAGTTTGTCTTTTGTCACTGTGACAGATGCCAAAGAAGAACAACTGAGAGGAGGACAGATCTATTTTAGCTCATGGTTACAGAGGTCTCAGTCGGAGGTTGGCTGACTCTATTCATTTGTGCCTAAGGTGAGGCACATGATTGGTGGCAGGAGCACGTGGGGGAGAAGGCTGCTCCATTCACAGTAGCCTGGAAGCAGAGGGGGTGGACTGGGGATCTCCTTCCAGGATAGACCCCCAGTGACCTGTTTCCTTCAACTGGGTCCCACCTCCCAGTTGTCCGCTGAGCCTTCAATAGATTAATCCACGGATGAGGTGAAAGCCTTCATGATTCAATCACTTCCTCAAAGCCTCGCCTCGGATTGCATGAGACTTTGGAGGACATTCCAGAACCAAACCAATGTCAGGCGAGCCAGCTGGACTCTGAGCTTGTGTCACACTGCACTGACCTCCTGGGAGGAGAATGGCAATCATTAGGCAGGGAGCTGATGGTTCATAACCCACGTTCTTGATGTTGAAGGAAGAGATTGCACACCTACCTGCAGCTCTGGTTTCAGGTGTGTGGACGTCAGGTGGTAGATGACATCTTCGGTGACCTTCTCACGTGTTCTTAGAGCTCTCCCTCTTTCTGCCCAGCTTGGCACGATCCATGGGTAATAATGCCCAACTGGTAACTTGGTAAAGGGTGTCGAGGTAGCTCAGCAGGTAGCATGGGGTTACTCTTGCCCTCACTTAAGTTAATCCTTGTAGAGTTTCACTGTCTTATTTAATACAATTCTAAATCCTTTTCTATCACTCTCCTTCCCTCCTCTCTCCTGCTCTCCTCCCCCACCAAATGCCTAAACAATTTTTCACCCTTTCTTTGAGAGAAACCACTATAAATAAAGCCAGAGTGGTGGCAGGCTGAGGTCACTCTAGAAGCCACCCTTGGAGAGTGCTGCTGGCTCTCTGAAGGCAGATGGACAACCTGTTTCATGCCCATTATCCTGACCTCAGGCAAGGCTTTTGTTTTCACTGTGGTTTGGCAGCCTGGAAAGTGGGGCTTCTTTGGAGGCTAACTGGATGGAGAGGCTGGTATCTGTCCAACCCTGAGGTGAGGCAGGGTTCCAGAGCAGGAAAGAAGAAAGGATCAGTGGAGATCTGAGGGAGAGATGGGATTCCTAGAGAAGAACATCAAACATGCTTTCCTCTCTGAAATTGGCAACTCTTTTTCATCAGTGGAGATGGATATGATTGAAAATGTAACTTCCTGTTTTGGAAGCATTCCTCAAAAATATTAAAGCCTTTAAAATCTGGGCTCCATAGGAGGAAGAATGATGAACTCATGTGGTTGGGCACCTGATGGAATCCAGAGCAACTGAATTCTGATCTCAGATGCCTGAATAAAGATGAGAAAATCAAAGTAGAGAAAGGAGTAGGGTTAGCTTTTTGTTGTGACCAAAATATTTGACACAATCAACTTGGAGGAAGAAAATTTTATTTTAGTTCATGACTTTCGAGGGTTCAGTGCATGGTCAGCTGGATTCATTGCTTTGGGCCCCAGGTGAGGCAGAACATCATGGTGCAGGGCAGGACATGGTGGGTGGTGGAGGAGAGATGCTCAACTCCTGGCTGCCAGGAAGGGAGGGGAGAGAGGGGGGATAGAAAAGAGGGAGGGAGGAAGTGGCCAGGGATAAGGTATGGTCTCCAAGGTCACATTCTCAGTGACCTACTTTCTCTATCATGACCCACTTGCCTATAATTTCTACCTCCTCCTCAAAGTACATTCAAATTATTAATCCATTAAATGGATTAATCCACTGATAAGGTTAAAATCCTCATGATCCAATCACTTCCCCAAAGTTCCTGCTCTGGACATTGCTGCATTGAGGTCCAAGTCTTCAACATGAATGGTCTGGGGACATTCCTGATCCAAACATTAACAGAAGCGAATATGTATTGACTTCCTTTTCAGGAATTTCACCTATTTGTCTCATTTAGTTGTGCAACAATGGCCTTCTGAGTTGGGGTTATTGTCCTCATGTTACAGAGAGGAGAGGCAAGGCTCAGGGAACTGAGGAAGTAGAGCACAGAGCCAGTGAAGGGCAGAGTTGAGATTCAAACTAAATTCATGGGGTTGAGAAAAGAGGGTGGTATCTTGCTGACTTTGGAAATGTGTATGAGTTTTCTACCAATATGAGAAAATGCTACATCCTGGAATCCAACTACATTATTAGGTGTGCATGAATAGAAACAGCACCTGGAAATAGAGACACAGAAGGACGTGATGAAAGGACTATGGACTAAGCTATTCTTAAAATTTGCTAACCTTCCTTCCATCTTCCTTCCTTCTTTCTTTCTTTCCTTTTACTCTTTTCTACTCTCGCCCTCCTTCCTTCTTGCCTTCAACTCTCCCTGACTTTCTCTCTCTCCCTCTCTTCCCTCTGCTTCCTCTGTATCCTTCACCAGACTTAGAGATATGATGAATAATAATAGTTCCCACCCTTGAGAAGTTTCAGTCCATCGGAGGAGATGGCCATAGAAACCATGATGTCCTGTGGCAAGTTTGGTTTATAGAGCCTCATATTCCATTCTGCAAATCAAGAAGAGGGAGCAAGTGATTTTTCTTGGGTGAGTTAGGATAGGATAAAGAGAGGAGGTCGAATGTCCTCTGGGCCTTGAACATGTGGGTACACATTTACTCAGGGCTGGGAAAAGACATTCTAGAGGAGAAAAAAGCTCACTTTAAGTTTAGGGCACAGATAGAACCAGGACAGCTGGACTTCAAAGGTGTTGTGAAGGCCGGGTCTGGCATTCAACCTTCTCTTCAGGAAGGGCTGGAGGGGATTTTTTTTTCTTCCCTTCTCCTCCTCCTCTTTCTCCTCCTTCTTCCTCTTCTCTTGTAAGAAATGGAGCTTGATATGACTCCTGGAGTCTGGGTAGAATTTTGAGCAGTCACACTAGACAGGCGTCCCTGATGATAATGCTGTGACATTGACTTGTTCACTCTGCTCTCTTGGCTTAGCCACATTTCCCACGTTACGGTGTACAAGTCACTCACCCCACGGGGTCCTCTGACGAAATTCCAAGGCCATGTGGCAGTTCTCTGTTTCTTCTTGCAGTGGGTACCAGACTGTTTCTCAGGAAGTTGAATCTCTTCATTTGGTAAAATTGCCCTTGAAGGAATATCTGGAGTTATTGGGGAATTGTCTTGCTCTGTGGAAATAAAGACCGGCCAAATGTGGAAGGGCGATGGCCATTCTTTCAGAGCTTGCCAGAGCAAGGACTGAGCCCCAGCACATGGTCTGGGCAGAGACTCAAAGGCAGGGCAGAGGAGAGGGGAGTCTTTACAAAGGGAAGGCCCTGAAGGCCATTGGTGTGGCAGTGCCCAAGAGGAGGTGGGGTCTTCTAGGAGGGGTTAGGGTGGCCATTTGGTTTTCTCTGGTTGATTCTAGTGGAATCAGAGACAAAAGTCAGGGAAACTGTCAGTTGTTAAGTCCTGGCCTTTTGGGACTAGTTGTTATAAGGTTATTATCTGACTCTCTAGAAGTCACTGGAGCGTGTCTGTCTTTCTGCAAGTCCACACTGTATAGCCAGGCTGGCTTCCTGGACTGGCTCCTGTTGGCAATAAGTTGGTTTCCTGAGCTAGTTGTGTAGATTGTGGGCCAGAGATCTATTTTTACACATGGTCTGGTCATTGGTACAGTCTTTCATATACTTGAAAGAAAGACTAGCTTCTGGATTTCGGGTGGACCAAAGAGTCTGTTTGGCAAGCACCTAGCATAAGGGGTAGAGAGGGTGCAGGACGAACTGAACCCAGATTGGGAAGGTCCAAGGCCAAGTTGTGTTGGGTGTTCCTAGCAGCACTGGGCTGTGGTGGCTGGCATGGGGTCAGAGGCTGCTCCTGGAGGATGCAGGTCCTTCAGGAAGGGACACTTCTTTACTTTTTTTTTTTTTTTTAAGTTCAGGATATCATTGGGATTGCCCTGGAGATGCCCTATCTGGAAAACTGGCTTCTCTATTTCCTTTGATAGCTTGACCTTTCTGAAATTCAAGTCAGGGGCCCGATGTGATATTATTGCTATAGAAAATAAAGACCCTGAGAAGCAAAGATACTTTGTTTGATGAGTCATCCTGACAGATGAGCTTCCTTGCATAGCTGCAAACTGCTTTAAGAGAAAAGTAACTTTCCTCTTTTCTACTCCCCATTGCTCCATTCAGAATGATTTAATTGCAAAGGGGATTTCCTCCCCCCTTTAAATAGTATCAGGTGTCTCACTCAGGTGGTTAGGTATGAGTCAAAATATTTTTATAGCAGCTATAAACAGCTTTACAATACACTTACTGTTTATGAGGAAGCCTGACACATTGGGGAGTTTTCATGGCTGTGATCGGCATACAGCAGAGAGCCTGGAATTTCTTACGGAGTTTTGTTAAAATGCGTTAATCCTGGTCACAAAGTCAAGTATAAAATTTTAGTGGCTTTTGAAACTGTCGCCCTTTTTTTTATGTCCCCTGTCTGAAAGCACCCTGGAAACCAAAGGGATCCAGCAGAGCTAAACGTATTTGCTTCTGTGAACTGTGTTTATGAGGCCACATTCTCTTGCAGGCAGAGAGAAGAGAAGAAGAATGAAACTTCAAATACCACCCTCTCAATAATTAGTCGAGTGAAAGAAAGCAGTCTTAACTCATGTTTTGGGTAACTTTTTCCTGTTAGTTGAAGGTCTCCCCACCCCAAGTCAAATGGTGTCTTTTTACAAAGAAAAATGTGACCATTGGGAAGAAAAATTAAATTAATTGAAGATAAGGATGCCTGTTTTTTTTCACAGCAAGAGTGAAGATAGATTGAAATGGAGCACAGGATCAACTTCTTTGACTGGATCAGAAAGTAAGTTTAAATGATTAGCATCCTCTTTAACAGCCCATAGCAAATAACATAGTTTAATGACCCCAATGACATAAATCCTTGTGCATTAACAATTGCTACAAAATTATGAAGAGGTTCTTATTAAATGGACACCCACAATCAATACTGAGAGATGATTACAATTCAATAGTTCTTTGAAAAGAAGCTGTGAAGGATGCTACATTTTTTCCCCTTATCTATGCAAAGGCCAGGGTGTACATCCTGCTTGATTGCTGAAGGTACAGTGTACAAAAATCGCAAATTCCATTTTCTATCCTGTGCTCACAGGAAAAGCATTCCTGAGGGTTCACCTCTGAGCATCTCCATAACACCGAATACAGAGATTGTTAGGGAAGGAAAGGTGAATGAGAAATTTTAATGGGTCCAAAAGGCAAGCGATGTTTCTTCTCTGTTCATTTTGCATTAGCAGTTGACTTTGTTTCTAAAATCAGGAAAGCAGTATCTCCTTCCAATCTGAAATTAGAAAAGTGAAAATATTTTTTTAAACCCCTTCAATTGGTAGGCTGTGTCCCTAATTTACTGTGGTCTCAGTGAAGTGGAATAATCCACCTGTCTCCTTGCTGGTCTGAAATGCTGATCTGCTGGGAGTGTCTTGTTAGTCATTCATTCAGAAACCCTGCCGAGCACCTGCAGCCCTGTGCCAGGGACACACACCTTAGAGGAGGGCAGTAGAACCCCGCTCCATCCTCATGGCCCCCACACATGAAGGAGTTTCAGAAACAGTCACTATTCATTGCTATAAACTCCACCTTGGCAGGAATTTCACCTAAACATAAAAGGGTCATAACCTCTATTTCTTTAAAAGTTTGATATGCATCATTGTTTAATTTTAAAATTGTACAGATTTCCGAGAGCCATGTGTTACGGAAGTGAATTCAGCACCTGGCTGCTGCTGCTGCTGAAGTCTCTGTGGCCAGCGTTGCTTCCACCCATCCTCAAGCGTGGGGGTATCTTTGCAAACTTCTCTGAGAGTCTTTTGGGCAGAAAAAAATGTGCACCCTCATGGTGGGCTGCCTGGGGAAGACCGTGGTTCTGTACAAACTGACGCTGAGTGAAATCGTGACCACCATTCCCACAGGAGAGTTCAACGTGGATACCCTCGAGTATAGGGTGTCTGCGCCCTAAACCAGGACAGATTGTAGCGTCTGTGGTGCCACCACTTCAAGAGCACGCAAGGCTTGATCTTTGGGGTGGACAGCAATGAGAGCTTGTGAAGGAGACCCATGAGGAACTGTGGAAGGATGCTGGCCACGGGTGAGCTCCTGGAAGCCATCCTTCCAACTAGCAGGACCTCCCCCTGGCCAAGAGGGTGGTGGAGATCACAGACCTGCTGGAGTTACGCTCTCTACACCACGGGAACTGGTGTATTCAGATTTCCAGTGCCACCAGCAGGAACCAGCTCTATGAAGGACTGGATTGACTGGCTGTTCAATCAGCTCTGGAACACATGCCCTTTTTTCTCTTGCCTTTGGTTTTCCTTTTCTGTGGCGAACATGCAATCCTGTGGTCCTGAGTGTCGGAGTCCTTTCCATGGGTTGATGGATGCACATCACACTGTCAGGTTGCAGAAAATTTATATTTAATGTAAATACTTTCTGTTTCCACCGAAATAGTTTTTGGTACTCCTATGCAGTATGACTCGGCTTTTATGTTGTAAAATGGACAATCAGTCTACTGATCAGTGTTGAAAAGGGATTTAGGCATGTGGGCACTGGCCTCCAAGAGATGCTGGCTTTTACATTGGTGATGAGATACATTTGGTGGCTGGTTTTAAACCTGAACTCAGTGCATTCTTTTAAAAAGTTAAAAGTACAAGACAAGAATGCTTGAACAGGCAGAAGGGAGGCTATGCCTACAGCAGGTTTTGCAGTAATGGCTTGAACGATAGTCCATTGGATGGGCGGTTTCTCCAATCTCTGAGACAAACCGTCCTCTATTCTGCATGGCCACGATAGAGGTCCTTGGACTGGCTTGTCTGTGGGTCACGGGCATTCAGTGGTGCTGTGCTTGTCCTGTGTGCACATGCCACCTAGGGGACAGGCTGGGGGCCACCTGTGGATGTAGGGCTCTGGCCTTGCCCTTGGTCTGTGTGTGTCTGGAGTACTAGCTGGTTGCCCTTGTGCAGGGCTCAGACCCATTTTCAGGAGGTTTGGGTTTTACCCACAGAACATGCGCGAGCTGGGGGTGGGGTTGGTGTGTGCTGAGCCCGCGGCCCCTGGAACATCCCAGCTGCATTCAGGAGTAGCTTGTCCTTCCTCAGCCTGGAAGCCTGCAATTTGCCATCAAGAAAGATGATCTCTACTCTTTTGTATTTTTTATTTTGATAAAATACTGAAAAATCTGGAGCTCCGGAGCTGTTAAATGTGAGAAAAATCTGAAACTTGGTTTATTTGTTGTATTGGAACTCTACTATGTTCAGTGCACAATTAGTAATCAATTGTTTTGCATACTCATTTCCATTTTCATCTCCATGAACCAGCCCTGTGATTAGAGGTGCTAGAATAAAGTCTGTATTCAAAATCATACAAATTCCATAAAGTTTGAATTAGAAATTGAAATCATATAAATGCCATGTATGTCAATGTGTTTTAATCTCATTTTTTTCTTTTTCTTTCTGCTCAACTCCCACATACTCTCTGATCTTGTTCTCCCATATCATATTCCAAACAGTATTTACAACCTAGACTGTATCTTTGTTTTCTCAATGCTTCAATAATCGTATACAATCATACATTTACGTATGTTTATATAGAAATACATAATCTAGGCAGTCTGATCACTGGGTTATATGAGAATAGGATTATAGGGACATAGAATATAGTATGCTTTGATCTGATTTTAGGATTTGAATGAGGAAATTTATTCATACACAAGGCAGCATAGGATAGTCTCTAGTACCTTTTATTTCATTCATTCAAACAGAAAAAGCAAATAATGCTTAAACCATCTTTAGTCATTGCTAAAACTGGTGATGAAAAGAGAAGTGTTTGTGTCCCTGCCTTTCCACTACTTGGATAGACTGTGGTTCAGAATTTACTGATTATATTTACACTTTTAAGAAATTACCCTAAGCATTGGCTCTCATACCCTTGCAGACAGGTGGGAGTAAACCCCAGATTTACCTGGTCTGTCTCCTACCTCTTAGATGGCGGTGGGGTCTGTCTTGCTCAGGGTGAGTGATGCTCAGATTCAGCTGTGTCTTCTCTGTGGTCATCGCTCTTCATTCCAAAGGCAACTCTTAAGCTCTATTAGAGAGTGAAGAGTCTATTTGTGCACTCCTTTAAGATCACCCTGTTGTATTTTAAAACAATCAGACAGATACACACATAAACCAGTTCAATGAAATCCTAACTCTGTCTCCCTCATGCTTCCAAGTGACAGGAACGTGGGGAGAGGGGAAAGCAGGTTTGAATGAACAAAAACCCGTCCTTGTCATTTCAGGATGACCTTGGCACTGTGAAGAACTTTATTGGAGCCTAAACTTTCAAGAACTGTCAACGAATTGGGACTTCCATTTCTTGGTGCCTGATGGTCAACTCCACAACTGACCAACCAATGATCTTGAGAGGGTTCAAAGAGAAGATCTGGTTTGTACATGGACTGCTGGAACCCCTCTTGGTAGTAGGAATTTTGGGAAGAATGCTAGTTGTCTGAGAATCTTGCCCTAACTGCCATCTTTATCTAATAAATTCTTTTTACAAATTGTTCTTGGGAGCTATACAGGTGTTTCAGGAATTTGGTTGTATGGGACAGAGGGGTGGGGAGGAGAATGAGAGATAGAAAGAGGAAGAGGTAGAGGAGGTGGGAAGCGAAGGACGAGGAGAAGGGATGGAATGAGTTTTACCTGCAGTATCAGCTTCCACTGGGGAAGAGAGAGAAGCTTCTCTTGGTGGCTCCTTGTAACTATAGGGACAGCAACACTCTCCAGATTTTAAAATGACATGAGTGAAAACAGAACAACCAAAGAGATGATTCAGAGGAAGCCAGGAGACCCAATGAATGAATGAAGTCTGATAGAGGAGGTGAGGTGGTTGTTAGATGCACTCAGGAAAAAAAAAAAACCTAAGAAGATTCAGGATGATCCCCTTTTGGTGGGGACCACTCATGTTGTCAAAACACCCATACATACCCTTTCTACTTCACCATGCAGATGGGCAATTAGCACATTATCAGTAACTGTCGATGTTTGTGTGGGTCGACACTTGTCTTAGTCTATTTGGACTGATATAACAAACGCCATAGACTGGGTGGCGTATAAACAACCAAAATTTATTTTTCATTCTTTTGGAACTGGAAGTCCAAGGTCAAGGTGCCAGTATTTTTGGTGTATGGTAAGGTTCTTCTGGGTTCATGGATGGTGACTTCCTGCTGTGTCAGCCATAATAGAAGGGGCAAGACAGTTCTCTGGGGCCACTTTTATACATGGTAATAATTCCATTAAAGATGGCTCCACCTCTATTACCTAATCACCTCTGAAACCATCGCATTGGGAATTAAGATCTCAACATATTCATGGGGTCGGGGGATAAAAATATTCAGACCATAATAATGTTACCAACAGATTTTCTTGGAAATGTTGGTATTTTCTTTTGTTTTAAGTTGTTGAGTATAATAAAATGCACATACATCAAGTATGCAATTTGATCAGTCCTGACACGTTTTGACATGTATATAACCAATACAATCAATATAAAAAGCATTTCCGTTACTTTTAAAAAATTTGAAATCACGTAGACTGTGTTTTCTGCATGATTTATTACATTAGAAATCAACCACCTTGAGATATATAGAGCCCCACTCCCACTCACAACTACTTCAAAATTAAATGGCACTCTTATAAATATCTCACAGTTCAAAGAAGGAAGCACAAGAAAAGTAAATAAAAAGTGCTTTTCAAAGCTAAGTGATGATAGAAGCTTAAAATATCAGAATCTCTGGGATGAAGCAGTTCTCAGATGAACATTTATAACTTAAAGTACTTATATCAGAAAGAAGCTAAATTAACAAATTATTTTCAAATTAGGTAATAGGAAAGAAAAAATAAGAATAGGAGCAGAACAATATGAGACAGAAAAGAAATAATACAACTAAAAGTTGATTAAATCAAAAAATCTAATCAAGAAAAAAGTTGAACACAAAAATTAATGTCAATGGAAAGGGAGCTATCAAAATAATCCTACAGATGCTAAAATTATATTAATACAATATTAGAATTGCATGCCAATATATGTGATGGCTTATAAAACATGGTCTATATTATAGAAGGATCTGTGTGCTGCTGAGAAGAAAGTATATTCAGTCATTGGTGGATGAAATATTCTATATATGTCCATTAAGTCAAATTATCAATTTGTTTTTTAGTTCCATAGCTTCTTTATTTAGTTTTTGTTTGGAGGATCTCTCCAGTGGCCACAGAGGCAGGTTAAAGTTACCCAGTATCATTGTGTTGTGGTCTACTTGATTCTTGAAATTGAAAAGGGCTTGTTTGATGAATGTAGATACTTCATTGTTTGGGGCATAAGTATTTATGATTTTATGTCTTGTTGATATATATTTCCCTGAAGCAGTATGAAATGGCCTTCTTTGTCCTTTCTGATTATCTTGGCTTGAAGTCCACTTTATCTGATCTGAGGATGGAAACCCCTGCTTGTTTATAAGATTCATGTGAGTGATATGTTTTTTTCCCATCCTTTTACCTTCAGTTTGTGGATGTCTTTACCTATGAGTTGAGCCTCTTAATGATAGCCTGTTGTAGAGTCTTGTTTTTTTCATCCAGTCTGCCAGTCTATATCTTTTGATTGATGAGTTTAGACCTTTTACATTCAATATTATTACTGAGAAATGATTTTTATTCCCTGTTATTTTGATTTATTTCTGTTTTTACTTTGAATTAGTTTCTCATTTAATTGACTATTCTTCTTGTATAGTTCCTCTCTTTGCTGGTTTCCACTTTTATTTTTCATTTCTTCTTCATGAAATATTTTATTGAATATGTTTTGGAGTGCAGGGTTTCTAGTTGTGAATTCTTTTGTTCATTCTGGAAGGTTTTTATTTCATTGTCAATTCTGAAGCTTCATTTTGCTGGGCACAGTATTTTCAGCTGGCATCCATTTCTTTCAGGACTTGGTACACATTATTCCAAGACCTCCTAACTCAAAGGGTCTGGGCTGAGAAATAAGTTGAGGTTCAGATTTGTTTCTCGCTAAATGTTACCTGCCATTTTCTCTGGTAGCCTTTACAATCATGCCCTTATTCTGTGTGTTAAGTATTTTCATAATAATGTGCCTTGGTGTGGGTCTGTTGTAATTTCTATATTTGGAATCCTGTAAGCCTCTTGTATTTGATTTTCCATTTTCTTCTTTAGGTTTGGGAAATTTTATGACATTATTTCATTGAAAAGATTATGCATTCCTTTCATTTGTATCATTGAATCTTTCTCGATTCCAATAAATCTTAAATTTTATCTTTTCAGGTTATCCCATATTTCTTGGAAGTTGTGTTCATGGTCTCTTAGCATCTTTTCTCCAAGATCAACTTTATTTTCAAGGTTACTTATTTTGTCTCCAAAACTCTGTCTTCAAAGTGATCTAGTCTGTTGGTGATACTTTCCATTGACTTCTTAATTTGGTTTCTTGATTCCTTCATTTTGAGGATTTCTGCTTGATTTTTTAGAATCTCTAAAAAATCACTTTATTGAAGTGATCTTTCACTTCCTGTATTTCTTTCCAATTTCATTCCCTGCATTGTCCTTTACTTTGCAGATCAGTTTGACTACGTACCTTCTAAATTCCTTCTCTGACATTTTTTCCACTTTGGTGTCATTAGATTCTGTTATTGAAGTATTTTGGTTTGTTTGGGGTGATTTGTTCTCTTTTTCATGCTATTTGTGTGTCTACCCATCTAGCAGTATGGATCTGAGGTTGTAGAGTTTCTACCTTGTGAACTTGTAATGTCCCTCACAGCTTAGGGGAAGACAATAACAACCAAATGCAAACAATATACAACATTAAACCAAATAGTTCCTACTATGACATCTGCAATGTTAATTGTCAAAATAAACAGAACTTATATGATCAGTTATTGCCCACAGTAAAAACAATAAAGTTTGCCAAAGGGTTTAAAATTTTGGAAAGGTCAACTGGGAGACAACAGAAGTGATGTAGAATGTGATGATTATGAGGGAGAAGGAGAGAAGATAGAAGTAAAAAATTAAAGGAGGAGTGAAGGAGACAACAATAGAGATTGGCTGTTGACAGAAGAAAAGAGAGAAAGAGAATCAAGGGAAACAGATAAGTGAGAGGAAAAATACGTATATATAAAGAAAAAATTAAAAGAATACAAAACAAAATTGAAATATACTAATCAAATATCCTAGTCCTCAAATAGTGCTGCATGAAAAATAATTGGCTTCGAAAGTGCTAGAAATGAAGAAAAAACAAATATGAATATGTATAAATAAATGCCCATGAACCATTAAGGTCACAATTAAATAGAGAAAAAAAAAAAGAAAGAAAAAAATCTCCATGAAAAGTTAAAGAATTGGGTCCCTTAGAGTTAAGAAGATTTTCAGTTTCTCTTCTCAGCAGTGTTGGGTGGGGTTGCTGGGAAGAGAGAGGTAATTCTGCAGGTGGAATTTCTAGGGGCAGAGTTTAGGTTTAGGTAGGCTCCAGGCTCTTCTGAACGCCAATTGGCCCTGGGACTTCAAGTCAGCACATCTCCAGGGCCCAGCAATTGCCAGTCTGCACTGAAAAGGCTGCACCTCAGGGATCTCCCCTGGGTTCCACTTGTGTGTTTGAGGAGCCAATTCTTAGTCAACTATGTCTCCTGCAGTCCCCTTGCTCCCTGGCCTCAGGTTCAGTCTCCCAGCTCGATCTCTCCCACCCCTGCCCTTCGGAATTCCTGGTCAGGTGTGGCTCTCCCAGCAGGTCCTGTAAGCAGCTGGGTTGGAGAGGGTGGGGTAGAGCCGGTTGGATTTCCATGGCTATTATTCCCCTGTGTAAACCTCTCTCCACGTTTGATTTTCTTGGGGTCACTTAGGCACACTGTATGTCGTGCAGTGTGGGTTTGCCAGGCCTGTATTTTGGGTCAAACGAGGGTTTGCCAGGAATTGACTCCTTTAGCTGCCAACCCCTGTAGCAAGGCTGCAAATGTTTTTTCCTTTGTCCTCTGGATATCTATCCTGGATAGATGGTGGCTTCTTTCCTGTATGAGGATATTGTGGAGTGTGACTTTCAGTTTAGCTGGGCAGTGTCTATGATCTCCAAACCCTCCATACCCAGACACACCTCAGGCCTCTTAAAAATGTGGGTGCCTTTAATTCCCTTGTCTTCCAATTTGCTCACAGCAGGACCACTCTGGCTGGTGACTCCCTCCGCAGCAGTGGCTGTTGTGCTAGGGATTTCTTTCCTTTTTATATCCACCCCACTGAGTCCTCAGTCTGATCTGAATGTTCAGCATTACATTCCAGTAAGTTCCCCCCACCTCTTTTCTCACTCACCCACCTCGCTGAGAAGCTGACTGTCTGCTTTCTTGGTTTTGCATCATTCAGAAAAACAACCTTCCCTATTCCGTCATCTTGATTGGGACCTTGTTAGTTTTTCAAGATAAAATTAGAACATAAAATTGGTATCCTTAAAAATCAATTTTTAATAACTTTATATTTAAGATTCTTTCTAGATTTCCCTTCCACATATGTTTTCTTTCCCTGAGCCCATTTTTATGGTCCTTTGAAGCTTAAAAAAAAAAAAAAATCTCTGAATGACTAGCCTCATTGTCTGGTGTTCTGGCGATCCTATTCTTAGCAAGGCCTCTGCCTCCAACATTGTAGCAATGTGAAGGGCGCAGAAGAAGGGCTGTGATAAGTAGTTTGAAAGAGGGGTAAGGTTTTATTTAAATGCAAGCTGGGGAGCACTTCATGGTGTGATGAGCAGTTTTCCTGTGTGCGCAAGTGTGCAGGGTAGCTGCTTTTCTAAGTATTTTCTTGCGATTTTTTGGATCTTGAATGTTCTCCCAAAATCCATTTAAGTCTTGGTTCCTGGCCTGTGGGGTTCTTGGAAGGTGGTAGAACCTCTGGGAAGTGGAGGAAGTGAGGTCACAGGTGTGTGCCCTTGAGGGGGACTTTGGGACCTGGACTTCCTTCCTGTCTCTCTTTGCTTCCTGGTCACTGTGAGGTGAACAGACCTTCTCTGCCAGGGCTCCTGCCATGATGGACTATGCTGCCACAGGCCCAAAGCAACAGGGTTCAGTGATCACGGATTAAAACCTCTGAAACTGTGAGCCAAACAAACGTTTCCTCTTCTTAATTTGATATTCAGGTATTTCATTCCACCGGTGGAAAGCTGACTAACTTTTTAAGGATCCTGGGAGCACTTGCAAAGGCTCCCAATCTTGGTTGCAGCAGTAGAGAGCAGGATGTGCCATGATCTGCCTGTTGAACTTGAGGGCTGTAGGCCCAAATTCAAAGGGGTTCTCAGTTCTCTACCAACAACAGCTACAAATGGAGGGAGCCTAAAGTTCAGAGGAGAAAATTCTGGTCTATATAGAGAATAAATCAAACAGGCATGATGTAAATAATATTCCAACATCAAGGTTTATTTTACAATATTAAGAGTTTTTTATCTAGAGTCATAAGATTTAGCAAATGAAAATACCAGTATTTTATCTGTCAATTCTGTCTTTATACCATTAGTAGTATTGTCATTTCCAACCAAATATATCATGCTTACTTTAAAAAAATAGCTTTATGAAAATATGATTCACATAACATAAAATTCACTCATTTAAAGTACATAATTTAATGGCTTTTAGTGTAGTCACAGAGTTGTGCATTCATCACTACAATTGATTTTAGAATATCCTTATCAGCTCACAATGGTACTTTGAACCATCATCTCCAAATTACCCTCTCATTCCTTGCCCTAACTACTAATCTACTTTTAGTCATTAAAGGTTTCTCTATTCTGGACATTTCATATGATTGGAATCTTACAGTATTTATTCATTCATGACAGGCTCATTTCACCTTACATGATATCCTCAAAGTTCATTTATTCTGTAGTTCCTTTTCAAGGCTGACTAATATTCCATTGGTATATATAGATGACATTTTGTTTATTTATTCATCTGCCAATGATGAACACTTGAGTGGTTTCCACTTTTTGACTGTGATTAATGCTGTTATTGAACATGGGTGTGTACGAATTTGTTCGAGTTCTTGCTTTCAATCCTCCTGGGTGTATAACTAGAAGTAAAAATGCTGGGTCAGCTGATAGCTCTATGTTTAATCATTTGAAGAACTGCCATGTTTGCATGGAAAGCAACGTATTTTTCCTGTGCTTGAAATGATAAAGAAATAAATGGAACAATCCTTCAAATCTCTATTAATCCCTCTTATCTAATTGAGTAGTATTCACAAGTTGCTATGTGAATCTTCCTTCTTTCTGCCCTTGCACTCCCAATAACAAGGGAGGAAAGAAATGCAGAAATTGTCTTTATGTGGAATAAAAAGCAAACCAGGAGGGAAAACTTCCTACCAAATTATTAAAAATGGATAGTTCATTTTCAAGGAAGGCTAAAAATCCTTCAAGACCAGGAACAGGTATGAATTTCCAAAGCTTTCCCTGTTCCTTAAAACCCACAGACCGAATTTTATTTTTACGATTTGGAAATGAAAATCACAAGAATCCTTCATGTAAATCTCGACATTAAGCCGGTCTTCCCTTGTCTTGCCCCTTGAATCATTTATTTAAGAGGGCAATAATAAAAGGTGTCAGCGATTCAGTTGTGAGCTCTGGAAGATTTCTGCATGCACTGACCTTTAAGTGCTTGCGCCTTGACAGGTGAGCTGTTCTTAGGCCTCCCGTGAGATATGGCCCGGCCACGGGGTCAGGCATGCTAATGATAAAATTACCATTTACCTTGTACCTGGCAGGCCCAGTGCCTGACATTATAAATGTAGGTAACCTTTCACCTCAGCTCTCTGCTGCTCTTCTCTTCTGAGTGTCGGATGGGAGTCGCTCACGGTGTCGGGAGCCTGATGGGGGAAGACAGAATCCAGGGCATTCTTTTCTCTTTGGGTCTCTTTGGGGAGTTGCTTTTTCTCTCAATCTGGGTAAAATATTATCTTGTCCGTGTCTGTAGAGGGCTGGGGTTGGAGTGGGACTGGGAGGGAAGGAGGCTGCGTTTGTCATCTCGGATGCCTGACATTTTTGAAGCATGGCCGTGGTGCCTGGTCTTTCTCTAAATCTGCAGGTATTAATGAGGTTTTTTTTTTTTTTTTTCTCTCTCTTTTTGGTGGCCTGCTTTCATCTGTAACCAAAATCCTCTTCCTGCTGCTTCCCACAGAATGACATTTCAGTGCTACTGAGTGTAGGATATGGGTAAGTAATTAGGGGGACCTGGTGGCACTTTAGAGGATGCATGCTTTAAGTTGGTGCAGAAGAAGAATAAAACACAGAGGGCCCTGGTCATCGAAGAGGCAGAAGACCATTCGGCCAAGTGTACAAAGTTCATGAAACAGGGTGTTAAAGACAACTTTCTAGGTGAGCAATTGGTGCCACGTAAGCTGAGTCTTGCCCTATTTATCTTTAAGGTGTCAAGAGATGACATAATTGTCCATAAATAAGCTAAATACCCAAAGACTGATCTGGGTTAAAATTAAGATCAGAATGCTTTTATTAATAGGTAGTAAGATTCTTTATTAAATATTTAACTTTCTGGTGGTTTTAAGAATGGGTAATGTGAAGAGAAATAGAATTGAGGGAAAGGAGAAAGAGAAGAGAGACTGAAGGAGGAAGGAGGAAGGAAGGGGCAGGAGGAGAGGATGGAGGAAGGAAGGAAGAAAGGAGAGCGGTGGGGTGGGGGAGGGAGAGGGAGGGAGGAGAGGACGAAGGGATGGGGGAAGGGGAGAGGGAAGAAAGGAAGGACATGTTTTCAAGGTAGCTTTGTTCTGTTGTAACCAGCAACCCAACATGAACAACATGGAGTTCCAGTCACTCAGAAGCTGAGGCAGGAGGATTGCAAGTTTGAGACCAGACTTGGCAACTTAGTGAGACCTTGTCTCAAGATAAAAAATTAAATGGGCTGAGGATGTGGCCCAGTGGTGAAGCACCCTGGGTTCAATCCCGGGTACCAGAAACAAAAACAAAGCCAAAAACCCCCAAATAAACAGAAAACCTTAGGGGCTCATGATCTCAGAGGTCTCAGTGCAGAGACGACCCACTTCTTTGCTCAGGACCTGAGGTGATGCAGGACATCAAGGCTGAAGGTCACGATGGAGGAAAACACCTCAAGACATGGCAAATAGGAAGCAAAGAGCTCTGCTCACCAGGGACAAAATATATACCCCAAAGGCAACCAACCCCCCATGACCTACCTCCTCCAGCCACACCTTGACTGCTGCCTACAGTTACCACTGGGCCAACCCACGGGCATGGAGGAAACCATCGGTTGGGTTACAGCTCGCATAATCTAACCCTTTCACTTCAGCATGTTCTTGCACTGCCTCACACATGAGCTTTTGGGGGACACTTCATGTCCAAAGGCATAACAGGAAGGAAGGAATGAAGAAAGGAAGAAGGAAAGAGAGAGCCCTGTTTTCTACCCTTGGTCACTTTTTATTTAAAGTCTGTCCAGAACAGGAAACTGAGGTCACTGCTGCCTAAAAGAGGCAGAGAGAGAGAGAGAGAGAGAGAGAGAGAGAGAGAGAGAGAGAACCTGCAGGCTCTTCTGAACCCCAGCCCTCGTAGGTGGATGGCAGTAAGGAGCCAGGCCCCCAGTGATTCCCAGCTCTGCAAACGTGCCTCTTAGATCCTGTCTGTAAAGCTGTACATAGGACTTTCATGACATTCACCGGGAACTTACAAGAATACTTTGTAAATAATGATAATGAAAAACCCAGCAAGTACTGCCTAGTTGCTTAATGTGTTCATTTAGCTCGCAATTTGGTACCTTGTATTTGTCATATGGAGTAAATCTTCAGCCACAGGATCTCATTATGGATGTGTTCCAGTGAGGAGATATAAATTTTTTTGACCACTTGCAGCATATTCAAATGAAAGCTGGTGCTAATGAAATTATTCTCATGTAATTAGATATATTAAATAATGTCCCAGGTTGGTTCGATGACATGGTTGGACTGCTAATTTTTATTCTTTCCAGGCACGGAGAGAATTCTCTCTGAAGATTTGTGCCACAAATAGCCCCAGAAACTGGCTGATTTTGGAATCATTGCTGTGCTAAAACCAGAGTTCATATGGCATCCTCTTTAAGAAAAATTAAGTCTTCCCTTTCTTCCTCTGTAAGCTGGTGACCCAAGATAGAGGGACAGGAAAAGCCTTTCCCTAGAACTCTCGTGCTCAAATTCAATGCGTTGACAAGGTCCCTGTGGGGACCCCATTCAGCCTGAATGAACTGACAGAATTGGCAATTGTTCCCAGGTTTATCGGATCATGTCTCCTCCCTTTGCTTTATTTTGTGAATCAGCCCTAACTCAGGGCACCAGAATCACAACAAGAATCCCATTTCTACGGGACAAAGGGCTGAGCTCTGCATTCACTCCTCACTTGTTCCTTATCCCTCCCTGGGTCTGGAGCAATATGGCGCTGAACGATGGTTCCGTGTCAGATGCTGCTCAGGCTGAGAACTTCTTACCAAATTCCTTGGTGTGGAGGACATGACTGCGTATGTTTAGGAGCAGGAGAGGCAGGAAGACAAGAATCCTTAATCTTGCCTTCAAATGACTTCATTTATTTTACTTGGAAAAACTAAAAAGAATGAGATAACTTACAAGGAGCCTTAGCCTTGGTAAGTCTTGAAGTCATGGCATTACCCTCATGACAACTTAGGTAATGACGTGGAAGAAGAGATCATCCCTCTCTTGTCTTTTCCACTGCTATTGCTCTGAGACCTCCATTCTGTTTCCTGACTGCTACGGGTTGGGCCCAACTGTGTTCAGCTGCTTCAAATCCTTCCCTACCAAGAGGCAGAAGAGCCAACCTGCATGGCCTCAGTAGAGGATTTCTCAGTCTCAGTGGATGACGTCTCCTGGAACAAGGTGGATTTCTAGTACTTACAGGTGGTATCTATTCTAGAGAAACCTATATGAAGTGTATGTGTGTAAGAAAGAGGGACAGAGAGACATGAGGGAGAGAGAGATAGAGATAGAGAAGAAACAGAGAATATTCTTACATTTCTATTCTCTTAGCAATGCTCAATATCAGGAGTTTTCAAAATAGAGTCCAATATTCAATGGGGGTCTTCCAAGAGATAAGTGTAGTTACTCCCCCAACCCACCAGGGGGCACTATTTGGAATACTTCTCAACATTGGACTTTTTACACTGAATGGGTCAACAAACCCAACAAAATTCCTGACTCTCATCAACCAGCCAGGCCTGACCCTTCCATTCCAAAGGGTAATGCATTTTGTAAACCGAGTGTGAAACTAAATAGGTAGTCCTCTTTAGGGATGTAGATATCTCTGCTTCAGAAAATGTTTATTGATTCTTTAGGTTCAGACCAACATTAATCATGCAAAAAGGCAAAGACGTGTGACTCAGAGTCCCGGTGGCCCGAGACAGGGGAGCAGGTTTTCCTTTTACAGTGAGACTTATGTCAACACATTTCTGAAAATTAATCAATAGTCAAATAACTCAAGTGACAGATTGATCATTCTGGTAGAGACCAAAGTCTGTTAGATGCCACACAATTAGAACAGAAACAACACATAAGGCATTTTATTTGACATTATTCAAGCTTCTACTGATCCCATCACATTTAATTCATCCTTTCCCATCAGTCTCCAGAGACAGGAAGATAAAAGTAACAATAAAATGAAATTTAGCCGTTACATTAGAAATATCAACTTGCAGAACACCTACACACTCTTTCCTGCATGACTTTATAATAGAAAATAAGGATATACATTTCATATCAGTTGAAAAATAGACTCTGTGTAATATATTTGTAAAGTCTTTAATGGATTTTAAAATACTTTTTTTTAAAAAAAAAAACATCGAATCAGAGCTTGACTTTCATTTAACTGTTTTTTTCTTTGTAAAAAATATGAAGTTTTAGTTTTGAGCCTTTCCTCTTGCAAAATAAGCTATCTTCCACTTCCTTGTCAGTGCAAGTATTTATTTAAGCTTCTTAGTTCTTTGCATGTTGAATGTTGCTATGGAAGCTCAAAAACTTTTAGTAAAAAATCTTAGGGGTATGTAGGTCAGGGTTCAATTTTGCATGATCTCAGTTGATTTCCTGGGCTCTGGAAATCTTCATTCAAGTGTGAAAAGGAATAAAAGAAGAGTTTGTTAGAATGGTTGGGAGGAAAAGTGAATTATATGCTTTGCATGTAGTTGTCACTAATAATACTCCTTAGTGTCATGTTCGTTATCCTTATTGCTATTCCTCCTATATGAAAGCATGACTTTTTAACATCTTTCTTTTAGAAACCTTTATCACTGAAAAAGAAAAAAAATTCTAAAGTAAATGACATTCAAAATGATAATAATCACAAAGCATTAAAAAAATCCTAACTTGCTTTACATTTTTATAGGAAAATTATATTTCAGTTATGAATGTTATGATTTACTCTGATTCTTCAAAATTTTTATGTACATGTTATATATACTGATCCTTTGGAATATTCAAGTAGTCAAATACATAACTATGCTGGATGGTTTTAAGTTTCCTCTATTCTATGTGTCACACAGACACAATGATTGCCATGGCAGGAGGGACACATGTCACTTGTCATTTTTAATAACATTCTAAGCAAGTCGTATGACCATACCTACCTATCACATGATTGGGGAAGTTCTTTCCTATCAGATGTTTGGAAGATAAATGGAAATGATGGAACAGTGCCGATGATCACCACTGACTTCCATTTTTTCTTGTATGTTGAAATCAAATCTATACAACTTAGAAAGGGAGGAAGGCTTGCTGAGCCGGAGATGCCAGTCCCAACCTTCAGTGGTAGAGGCCCAAGGATGGTGTGCACAATGGCGTCATGGTATGTGCTTGGCTGTCCTGCCTACACCCATCCATGCTCACTGCCAATGCTTCCTGCTGAGCAATACAGGGCTTTCTCTCAGCCAGCGTGGGGTCAGCTAGAGCACCAGAGAGGCAACCCCAGGAGCAGCCTCAGCTCTGAGGCATGTTCTGTGCCAATGGTTGTCAAATTTTATTGTGCTCCAGAATTACTTTAAGGATATTACTTTGAGGATATTAAAACTCCACGCTAGAAATTCCTGAATCAGTAGGTCTGATGTGGGGTGTAAGCATTTGCTGTTTGAGCAAATTCCTGGAGATATTATTTTTCTACGGTCCATCTCTCTCTCTTTCTATCTATCTCTGTGACTTGCTATAAGGAATTGATTCATGTGACTATGGAGGCTATAAAACCCCAAGAACTGCAATCAGCAAGCTGGGGACTAGGGAGAGACAATGGTGCAGCTCCAGTCTGCTCCTGGAAGCCAGAGAACCAGGAAAATGGATGTTTTAAGTGCCAGTGGTTCTGGTTCTGAGGCCAATGGTGTAGTTCCAGAATCTGAGTCTGAAGGGAGGGGAAGACAGTTGTCTCAGCTTGAAGACAGGCAAGCAGAGAGAAAGAATTCTTTTATTCTCCTCAAGCCCTCCATGGATTGGTTGAGGAACACCATGCTGGGGAAGGTGATCTGCTTTACCCAGTCCACTGATTCACATGCTAACTTCATGCAGAAACACCCTCACAGACTCATCCAGACGTCTGTGCACCCCATGGCTCAGGTAGGTTGACACAAAAAAATAACCATGGAGAGAGATGCTGCTGAAGCCGTTGGTCTGGGGCAGCACTTTGAGACTCACTATCTGTCTGTACCGTTTTCTAGAGTTTCCCAGTGGGAACGAACCTCAGTTCCCTCAGTGGTACCCTGCTCCTCCGGGCACTCTTGATTGACTTTCTTCCTTTCTTCTTCTCATTTATCTCCTCCTTTAACTCTCTTCCTCTTTCCCCCATTATTTCCTAGTATCATCTTCTAAATGGAGGACTTGTTCTCAGTCAGCTTCTGGGGAAAACCAACCTAAGATGTTTACCCATAGCACATTAGCATCTGGGACCAGCCTGTTTATGAGCACTATGTTTGAAAATGTATATGAATAATAGGATGCTTGTTATCAGTCTTCCTGGACATAAAAGGGATCAGTCCTGTGTTTTCAGTCTTAATACCTGTAATTTTAGATTAAAAGGATCATCCTCATGGCTACTGAAACTCTGATCAAATCTATTGTGAATGGCTTCTGTGCGTATGGTTCTCTACTCTGACTCTCTGTCTTCTGCCTGCTCTTCTTTCCCGTTTCTCTTTGCCTCCCAGGGCACTCACACTACTCCTTGCTTCCTCTCTTGCATAGGAAAGCAATTGAATGATGCTATTTCACAGCAAAATATTATAACTGATGTTTTTGTTTCATCTCTAAGTTAAATTAGAAACCTGCTATGTTTCAAGTATCATAACTAGGCAAAGGGATTCCAAGGACAAATATACACCTCATACTTTAAAGGGAGGACAAGTCCAGTTTCCAAACCTGTTTGCACATTCCAATCACTTTCAGAGCTTAAAAAATATGTTTGACCTAAGTACCCATCAATGGATGAATGGATGAAGAAAATTTGGTATATATACACAGAGGAGTAATTTTAAGAATGAAGAAAATCCTGTTATTTGAGACAACATGTATGATCCTGGAAGATATGATGTTAAGTGAAATAAGCCAGGCACAGAAAGACAAATACTGCATGATATTATTGACACGTGGAATCTAAAAAAGTTGAGTTCATAGAAGTAGAAGCTAGATGAGTAGTTACCAGGATCTTATGGTGATGGGGATGTTGATTAAAAAAAATAAAAATTCCAGCCAGATGGGAGAGTTAGCTCATGAAGTCTACTATAACAGAGTGGCTATACTTAATGTATTGCACACTTGAAAATTGCCTAAAGAGTTGATTTTTAAGTGTTACCACAAAAATTGACAATATGAGGGAAAGAATATATTAATTACCTTGATTAAACCATTTCACCATGTTTACATATTTCAAAGCATCATGTTGTACACCATGAATATATGTATTTTTTTTTTTTTTTTGTCAATTACAAGTTTCTCAAGTTGGTTTAGGAACAAACTTCCTCAACAAAACTCCTAAAGTGCAAGAAGTAAAATCAATACCATAAGTAGGACGGTATTAAACTAAAAAGATTCCTCATGGCAAATGAAACAATCAAGAACATGAAGAGATAGTCCACAGAATGGGAGAAAATCTTTGCCATGTGCAGCTCAGATAAAGCATAAATCTTGTGCATATACAAAGAACTCAAAAAACTTAACATCAAAATATCAAACAACCCAATCAATAAATGGGCAAAGGTACTGAACAGACACTTCACAGAAGAAGAAATACAAATGATCAGCAAATATATGAAAAAATGTTCAACATCTATAGCAATTAGAGAAATGTAAATTAAAACTACACTGAGATTCCATCTCACACCAGTCGGAATGGTAATTATCAAGAATACAAGTAACATAAAGGTTGGTGAGGATGTGGGGAAAAAGGTACACTCAAACGTTGCTGATGGGATTGCAAATTGGTGCAACCACACTGAAAAGCAGTATAGAGATTCCTCAGAAAACTTGGAGAGCAGCTCAATTCATAATAACTAAGTTATAGAATCAACCTGGGTGCCCTTCAACAGATGAATGGATGAAGAATCTGTGAAATATATACACAATGGAATGTTATTGAGACATAAAAAAAAAAAAAAGACTCTATGACTTTTGCCAGTAAAAGGATGGATCTGGAAACTATCATACTAAGTGAAATAAGCTAATCCCCAAAACCCAAAGGCTGAATGTTCTTTTTGATATGCAGACACTGACACACAAGTTGGGTAAGGGGAGGGAAGAATAGAAGTTCATTGGATTAGGCAAAGGGAAATGAAGTGGGAGGTGAGCGGGGGGGGGGGGATAGGAAAGACAGCAGAATGAGTCAGACATAACTTTCCTGTGTTCATATATGAATACATGACCAGTGTAATCACATGTACAATAACAAGAATGGGATCCTAATTAGAATGTTATACTCCATGTATGTATAATATGTCAAAGTACACTCTACTGTCATGTATAGCTAAAAAGAACAAATAAAAAAAAGTATAAAAAATGTTTCTCATTGTGTTCAAATATGAAAATACCACTATTCAGGAGAATAATAATGTACCAATACAGGTTAGTTTTCAGACCACAGCCCGGGGGAGTGCACAGGGCTGGCAGGGTTGAGAAGCTCTGGCTGATTAAAGCTTGTCAAGTGGTTCCCTTGTGCAGCAGGTCTGTTGGCTGTAGAGAGTGGGTGTGGCTTACTCAAGTAAATTCTTCTCTGATGAAGAAAATCCAGGCACTACCATCAGCCAATGGGAGAGAATTGTGGGGAGGTCCAAGTGTCCTTCCTAGTACCTTAAAACCACAATATGTCAGAGCAGTATTAGTATCCTTAATACCCAAGTTCTCTTTCACGTGCTCGATGCTGAAGATAAAGGATTATGATATAAAAAAAAAAAAAAAAGGGAGGTGAACTGTAGCCCATGTGAATAATCCCATTATTTTATGGTGCTGGTTGAACCCAGTCAATTAGTAATACAAAGAACACTTTAAGGCTGCCAGCGACTGATGCTCAGTGAGCACTGTTTTCCAAGAGGGCCTGGATTCAGGTGAGGCACGCAGGCGGTCCTCAGAGGGCTGCCTCTGCCTCCGATAGGTCACCGGAGGGTAAGAATCAGGTTTGCAGGCTATCCTTGGACTCCTCAAAGACTGATTGGATTGGTCTTTCCTCTTTAACATTTCCTGGAAGTACAAATGTTGGGCATGTGGGAATGAATAAGGACCAACCAAATGAGCAGGGCTGATGGGTATTTGTTGGGAACTTGCCTTCACAAAAGAGGGAATCGCCATTTGGGGGGTTTTGGTGGATTCCAAGGCAGGCGGAGGAGTGGGGAGATTTTGCAGCAGATGAAAGGGAGGGGCTGCAGCTGTGTGAGCAGTGGAGGCTGTTGTGCAGGGGAGTGGGATGGGGCTAACTAGCAGCAGGGCCCTGTGGTCCCAATGCATCTCCCCCAAGATCTTATGTTGAAAGAACAGTGATGGAATTTTCAGGTGAGGCATTCGGAAGTGATCAAGTCACGACAGTGGAACCCTCACGGATGGGATCAGGGCCCTTATGAAGGAGGTTAAAAGAGTCTGCCTTGCCCTCCCACCCCTCTGCCATCTTTGAAATTGACAGCAAGCCCCCACCAGACACCACATCTGCTGGTGCCTTCATCTTGCACCTCCCAGACTCTAGAACTATGAGAAATAAACATTTGTTGTTTATGAATTACTCAGTCTAAGGTATTTTGTTATAGTACTCTGACCATCCCATATGATTGGTTTGGAGGGCATATTTAGCTTTTTCGGGTTGCTCTTAAATTGGAAATGGGGGGAAAATAACAAACTAGGGAATATTTTAGTTATTAATCAAGTCTTGGACATTTTGGGCTCCTAGTTACAGGAATAATTGTTTGGCTTCCTGGACGGATTGATAGAAGTGATGGTCTGATGTCCTCTAAGTCAGGCTAGTAGCCAGGAAGTAGGCTGGCTAACTGGGTTGGCTACTCTAGATAATGGAGTTAGTTTCCTAGGCTGGATACTGTAGATTGTGGATTGTATTGTATTTTCAACCCCTGCCATTATCCTCCATGGCAAAGGTGCCTGGCCTTAGTAAGAGGAACTAAGTAGGGGCAGGAGGAGGACTTGGCTGTATGTGGGTGAGTTCATTTGTTGCTCAAACAGTTTTCAGGTCTCTCCTTTGCTCCGTTTCAGGATTCACAACCAGAGCATCCAAATGAACAAGAGATGTGCACAACTAGCACAGGGGGAAAAAAAAAAACTGAAAGTAGAAGAAAATCCTCAGGACTCCATGCGGTACCCTTTAAGTACCGAGCTGCTTAAAATATCATTCCGTTTATTGTAATTTGATGTGTGAAATTCCAGGGGAGGCATTTACAATTCAGATCCTATTCCTAAGGGATTCCCATTTAGGGCCTGTTCATATGATTTATTTGGAGCCTTTCTTCACTTATGGACGCTTGAGATCGTTAGGTAAAATGCATATATATGCTCGGAGATGAAGTGTTTATCATCATTTTCTCAATGAATCATTTGCCAGCCTTGACGCGTCCTAATGTCCCCTGTGCTCCAGCAGCACCCCTCCTGCCTCCTTCCTCATCACACACATTCCCCTTCCCTTTCCCCGCCAGTCCCCCCAACCCCATTTCAAAATTTTAAAGTATTTTCCTCATCAATCATTGGAATTTATCTGGCAGCAAGTCAGGCCAGGGCGGTTGGGCAGGCAGCAGAATCATTATCCCAATGCCTTGTAAAACCACCACACAGAATGGTAATGGCCTTTCTGTGTCAGGAGACAAGGCGGGAGCGAGAGAGCAGGGGAGAAGGGTTCTCTGAGACCCCAGACTCAGCAGGTGTGTGTGGTGCGGCTGACCTGGAGGCCCGTGGCAGGTGGGGAGCAGTGCCCTTTGCTAAGGGAGAAAGGCCTCCGCTCTCAGCCTCCGCTGGCCTAAGGGCTTTCTCTGGGTCAACCACTGAAAGAGCCCACATTTCTACTCTCCAAACAGGAGCCTCCATCAAAGGTGATGGCCACGCTAGGAAAACGGCTTCTGGTCTGGTGAGGCTCCCTGTTTTTCTCCTTACTCCATCAAGGGAGTGTGGGATCTCCTCCCTCAGGGTCTACTTCACGTTTAGTTCTGCCAGTTGCTTTACAGTATGACCCTTCATCTTTCTGAGTTTCCCCTCTTCTGTTTCTCCTTCTCTGGTCAGAGTGCATTTTTTTAAAAATATGACTATGCAGTAAAGGAATTACAGAATGATGAAAGGAAAATTCTCAAGAATGTAGCAAAACCTTGTGAATATTTGTTGCCATTTTTTTGTGTACCTTAAAATTATAGTTGTAATCATGGTGAATGTTGACTTTCATAGTTTGCTCTTTTAATTTTTTTTTTTTTTTGGCTAAGCTCTTTTTTGTCTTGCCAAGCAATCTTTACAGCCATGATATTTACTTATCTGTCTTTTGGTGCTGGATATTGAACCTAGGTCCTTGTGAAATATGCACTCTGCCACTGAGCTATACCCCCAGCACCAGTCTCCTTTTGATCTTCAATGACTTTATAGTATCAACGCATATTTCCTACTATCTTCTGTTTTTCCCATCTAGAAGAGATATTAGAATTGAGATACAATGAAATCAACTGAAAAATTCCCCCTGAGCAGGGCGTGGTGGCGCACGCCTGTAATTTCAGCAGCTTGGAGGCTGAGGCAGGAGGATTTCAAGTTCAAAGTGAAAAAAAAGAAAAAAAATTCCCCCCAGATTCTTTCTTGTTATTCACCTCTGGAATATTGGGTGTTTTCTCATGTGGATTATGAAACGAACCCAATGCCTTAGAAAAGACTACTCAGACAAAACCAGAAACAAACCCTGAACCAAAACACTGATTGATTCTTTTTAGAAAATGAGTATGCTCGTATACTTTAAGTAAAATGTTTGGTTCTTTAGGCCCTTAGATTAGCATATCCTTAGGAGCACTCCTTAGGCTTCATTGCTGGGATTTGGTGGTAGATTTTTCCTTTGGATGTCAAATCTTCCTGAGTCTGCAGGAATCCTGCTGGGAAGCAGAGACCATGACGTGGGATCTACTTATAGTCTCCTGATGCCAGGACTAAATGTCCACACACTCCGGGGATTGGTCTTGCAGAGGTCAACAACTGGGGTGTAATTAAGTTAGTTGTGTGATTAGGAGACAGTCACAGAAGCTATTATTGTTATTAACTGACTCTATTTTTTTTCTTTTCTCCTTCCTTCCTTTTTTCTTTCTTTCTTTCTTTCTTTTTAATTTTTTATTTTTTTACCTCATGCAGGTGATAGAAAGCATCTGCACTCTGAGATCCTCTTCCTCCTGGGCTGACAGTCCACAAGGACCTCACCTTCTCTGCAGGGCTATTGCACTGCCTTATTTAAAACAAAAACAAAAATAAACGATATGGGAGGAAGGATGCAAACCCTTTATTTTTAATGACTAAAAAATTCAAATGACGAGTTCACAAAGGTAATTTTTTATTTTACTGCATTATACTTTTATATAATATTTGGATTTATTTCATGCATTCATACATGCATGAAATTTGATTTATTCCACTTTAGTCCCCAATAAGCCCCTTCCTGCCCTCCCCACTTCCCCTGTTCTCCTTCCTCTACTCTACCTTCCACTCATTCTTTGGTTTATTTTTAATTGGTGCTTTATAGGTATTCATAAAAATGGAATTCACTGTGGTATATTTATGTATGCACATAGCATAATTTGGTCAAATTCACTCCACATTTTCTTTCCAGAAAGGGTTTTTTAAAGAGTATTTCCCTCTCTTTTGGCTCACTCCCAGTTTCCAAGTGAATTCAGCATGCCCTGTCACTCATCACTCCACCCCCTCCCAGGAGCAAGATCAGCTGCTGGTCCCCTGTCGTTTTCTCCAGATCAGAAAACCGAGGGACATCCTAGGTTAGACTTCCAGCTCTCACACCCGACGGTCATGTTGTTCGATTAATTCTACCACAGAGAGCCTTCTTCCATCCTCTTCTCTAGTTCCCTAAGCTCTCTCTTGCTCCATGTGGTCATTATCTGTGGGCCAGTCTGACCAGTCCGTTAGCTTCCCTCTCTGCACGGCATTGCGCCCTGTCTCGGGTTGACTCTCTTTGTTCTCATCACTTGCATTGGAGTCACCTTCCTCATATGTCCCTCTGACCCCGTCATGCTTATAAACCACCAGGCTTCTCTGTCACGTCCAGGCGTCTTGGCCAGGCAGATGCAGCCCTACGTGATCTGCTGCCTATTTCTCTTTCCATCTCTGTCCTCGCTCCCTTTCTACTGAATTGAAACATCAGTTGGTGGGGTCCAGGAAGAGGTCATTTCTAAAAGCTCCTGGGGCAATTCTGATACACAGGGTCCACTGGTAACCACTCAGGAAGGATTATTTCAGCTCAGTAGGATGCTGTTGGTGTCTCCATTTTTCTGTAACCAAGAGTCAAGGAAGAATACACCATAATATATTTCAGTTATGGGGACCCCTTGGGCTGGGTTCAAGATGACCCTCTTATGGTTAATTCTATCTAAAAGGTTCTGTTCAGAGTTGAACCATAGGGTACTAATGATCATCCCCCAAACTTACTCGGATGCATCATGCCCTCTTATGCCCTTGTTATTCAAGAGGAGGAGAAGGGAACCTGAAAGTAAGATGGTGAGATATAAGAACAAAGAAAGGCTTCTCTAAAAGATAATAAGGCAGCCCAGCCAAGATCAGAAAGAAAGGATGCCCAAGATTTTGGGAATTGTTTATCATGTACATCTTCACATTTTCCTGATTTGGCCTATGAACATTTAGGCTTTCACCAGTTTCTCCAAATAGTTCCTCCTCCTCCTCATTCTCCTCTCTCTCTCTCTCTCTCTCTCTCTCTCTCTCTCTCTGAGAAGGGGTCTTGTTATGTTGCCCAGGCTGATCTCAAACACCTGGGCTGCCCGCATCTGCCTGCCTCAGCCTCCTGATTAGCTGGAACGAGAGACACATCACCGTGTCCAGCTTCCCCCTTACAAATGATTTATTTTTAACAATGCTGTATGAGTCAAAAGTAACTAGAGTTTGTTTATATAAAGCAACCAGAAGACAAAAATGGCCTGTCAGGTCATGTTGTCAGGTTCCTCCCCACCGCCCCCCGGACTGGGATGGAAATCACGGGTGCTGTACCACTGACCTATTATTTTCCATTTTGAGACAGGTTCTCACCAAGTTTCCCAGGTTGACCTTGAACTTGCCACCCTCCTGCCTTGGCCTCCCAGGTTGTTGGAATTACAGGCATGTACCGTCACACCTGGTCTGTTGTCAGTTTTTAAAACATGAGGTTTTAATGATCGGATGTTAAAGGAAATGTCAAGGTACAAAATTGCTTTTGTAATAAAAATAAAAATCTCAGTTGTCTAAAATATGCATAGAAAAAGAAGACCTTAAAATAACAAGTTACAATGGGTTCTCTGAAATTATTGATTTTAAAAATGCTCTCTTTTTAATTTTTTCCCTCTGATAGTTTCCAAAATTCGTAAAGAACAGATATCTCTTTTGGGATTGGGGAAATACAAGCTGACTTTGATGAGTGTGGTTGTTAGGATTAGACTAGCAAGAGGCTTGAAAGTGACAGAGAAATAGGCAAAGGAGGAGAGGAGCAGGAAAGCGAGAGGAGAGGGGGAAAGAGGGACATGGAAAAGGAAGGGAAAGAAAAGCAGGATGTGCGGGCAGTGAGGAGAGGTCGTGTTGGTTTAAAGTCTGAGCATGCAACGCTTGGACTCAGTCTGTAGAGAGGGACTTCTGTTTTCCAAGGCAGCCTCGTACCTGATCAGAAGACCTTATAAAACGATTGCCCTTGTACAGTTTCCTAAATTTCTTCACAATGATATGTGGAGACAATGACTTCTTTTTACCATCACTACTGAAAACAGCAATGGGCTCCGGGACACCTCTTTTAAGTCATTTGCATATTGATAAATGAGTCACTAGATGGCGAAGCTCCAATGTTTTAGGAAAATATCTCCTTCTATCCCTTCTGCTTCTCTCTACTGTCTGGAGTCTTCGCAAATCAATCAAGGGGATATGTAAGCTCCAACCCTGAGGACGAGGATGTCCCCGTGTCCCCAAGGTGAGTCCGGTGCTGTCCTGGAGAGGGACCCTAGTCATTATCAGATTGGCAGATGGATTAGGCCATGAATATGCAGACAGCAGGACGAAGAGAACGACTCCCCAATCTATAATGACTGAATTATAATTTTAAAATGGAATGAGTCAGATAGTTATTATCAGTGTAATTATTCATAAATGTGCCTAATTATTCATAATTATTCAGAAGCATATTACTTCCCTGATTGCCATAAGTGATCTCGGAGGCCAATTACAATTGGATTCTGGTTACAGGACGCAGTGACTATCTCCTCTTCTGTCTTGGTGAATCCAGAGTTGGGTCTCTGGCCTGCCAGTACTGGGAGCCCTTTGGGTCATCTGGCCCTTTAAATACACACAACAAACCCGCAGCTTTAAACCCAGCTGATTTCAAAGCCCCCATTGTCTTTTTTTCCCCCCTTTTCAGTCCCTAGCTTCTCTTATTTGGGTTCAGGCTGCTCCTTCGAGGGCACACGCTGCTGCTGTTTAATTAGGACTCTCTTGTTGTCATTTCTGCATTTGATATCTTAATAGCATTGGAGAGCACATGCAGAAAAGAAAATAGGCAAGCTGCAGAGGACCCCTTGCATGGAGCAGCCAGCGGCCCTGCAAGACTTGGCTGCCCTGGTGGGGATGCAGTGGTTCCAGATGTCCTGCCAATCCAGATGCTCTGGCAGGTGGGGGCGCAGGTCTACACTGAGCTCTCCCCACCGTCTCTGATACGCACCGCGCTTCCGAGGATCATTTCAAAATAGTGTGGCCTCAGACAGCATTTCCCATTTGTCCAGAGCGACTGCACTCTGGCCACAGCGTGACAAACCCATGGACGCAGGCTCAGTCCCTATTTCTGGCTCTTTGTGCAGAGGTTCTTCAAATAGCAGGCTTCAGTGATGGAGCCCCGGCTCACTTCTACTCCCCCCACTTCTCCCTGGAAAACATTACAGCAATTACCATATTGTGGGGCGGCATTATCAAGTGCAAATTAGCATATAGATTAGTTCTGGGGGGCAGGGAGGAGAGGTGGGTTAAGATCTTTAAAATCATGTATAGTTCTGCTACACAGAGTGGCGTGCGGAAATCTTCCAGGTCCTGGCCGACCTAACCCTGTGTGTGCATCAACAGACCTGATGGGTGTCAGCTGACAATTTCTAAGGGAACAAAGACAACCAGCTTCAGATTATAGCTGAGATATACCTAGGAAGTGTACAGCAGACGTTGCAGGTTTGGTCTGTGCATTTTAAGGCTTCCAATCCTGGATAAAGACTCCCTGACTTGGTTATTAAGAACCTCTATGATCCATTGGAATCACTAAGTTCAGGTTTTGCATATGGTCCAAGAAATGAAAGTGGTTCAAGTTTTACTGATGGGGAACAGGGGACAGAGAAAAGAACAAAATATAAGCTAGAACTGAGATTTTTATTTTTTAACTTTTAGCAAATGTGTCAAAAAGATAAATGCAGAAGAAGATAGATTCATTCACTGAATTTCAACAGACGAATGAAGACAGACTTTCTGAAAAAATAGACATTTATAAGACCCACTTTCTTTTTCTAGGATCTCCCACCATACAGGAGACTGGTTTATAGTCAGTCAAGTATTTATTTAGCACTTAGTATGTACACAACACTGAATGGAAAAAAATGTGGCCCTAGTCATCAAAAATCCCCACATACCATCTTTTGAAAAAATGGTACAGATTATATTTACAAAGAGAGAATTTTGAGGGCTTGAATGGCCAAGACAACTTTAATTGGATTCAGGAACTGTCTTGGTCATAAAGAGTAGATGGAGTATGTATGTTTTGGGGAACATTTCAAATCAGGATGTTGGACCACAGATTCAGAGGTCAGTGGCTTCATGAGGAGACCAGCTTGACAGAACAGAGGGGCTTTGTGGGGTGGTAGAAGGTAAGAAATGGAGGCACTACTAACTCAGAAGATGTTCTAACTTCCATCTTAGTCATCTTTTACAATGGATCTAAAAATAACTTTCTTTAAAAATTATTGTCCAATAAATAAATGAGATCAATTATTTTTCTAGAAACAATTTCTGGCACATAGCAGGAACACAGCCTTTGCTTAGTTTAGTTACATTCGATATGGTTAAATTGAATAAGATATAAAACCACTTAGAGGCAGTTCAGGACCCAGGGTTAAACATGTGCCTTTCTCTGTAGCAACAGCAATATGTATAATAAAACATGTTTTTTTTTTAACATGTATTCCTTTTGAAAAAATTGCACCCCAGATTCTTTCTGGGATGGCTGCCTTAGCTGTACAGTTTAGGCACAGGTTTTGATTGGGATGTTGGAGAAATTGCCCCAGAAAAACAGAAAAATAGAGTGTGTATGTGTGAGTGGATATGATAGGAAGACAGGTAGGTCCCCTAAATGTTTTATCAGTGGTTTTATCAAGGTACAGAATGCACAGTTAGACAAAGATCAGGAAGGGACCTGAGAGAGTCATCTGCATTACATCCTGACTATATCCTGAATTCCAGCACCAGCATCATTCGCCCTCTGTTGAAAGAAGGTTCCATCAGGTATGTGCTTCCTGGGTCCTCATAAGTCACTGGAGAATATTCTTTAGTATCTCTCCAACACAGATTCTCCACATGCACCAATGTCTCCAATATCGAAGAAGAGTACCTGACACAGAGTATGTACTCAATAAATAATTGCACAACTGTAGAAATAAAAAGTTGTGCCCCATTTGTGTACAATGAATCAAAATGCAGTCTGTAAAAATAAAAAAAGAAAAACATGATAGTGAAAGAAATATTTGTTGGAGAAACCTTCCCTTTTATTCAGAGAACTCTCAGGAACTGTAGCTTTTGCTGATTGTACTGGGTTCATTACTATTTTCATTATTTGCTATTAGTTATTAATGGTATTGTAGTTCTTTCTCTTTTTTATTCATTTTGAGAAAAACTTATTTCCCAGTTAGAGTTTGAGTGTAAAAGTAAAGATTTGAGATGAGTTAAATTTAACACAGTTTATCTGAGCAAGAAAAAGTTTCTAGAACTGGGCAGCAATTTAGACTGAATTGGCTCAAAATGCCCTGTCCCACCAAAAGGAAGCAGCTATAGAACCCGGATGCTATTTGGTTAGCATATGCCTTATATGGTCCTGGTGTGCTGAAGCATTTTCCTTATCTGATAGCTAGCAGCTTGTGATTGGCTGAAGCTTGACTGCTCTGATTGGCTGAGGCTAATATCTGTTATAAGACTACATCCTTACTTAATCTGCAGTTTGTTTACATACAAAGTTAGGTTGCAGTTCTCTACATATAATGTCAGCTGTAGGTCAAATTTTATCACTCGAGTATGGAAACAGACATGGACCAAACTTACCAATTTAACGCAGGTCAGGGACCTTTTGTTCTCGTCTCCTCTACAGCATTCAGTTTCATGGTTTGCTCAATATAGGTATGGGCTAAATTGTGACACCGGCAGGCAACTCTGACCTGATAGGATGGACACTCCATCAGGAATCAGAAAACACTGATTTACTGAGTACATAATCTACAATCTCTCTGAGCCTCAGTTTGATCATATGTAAAATATGGATAATAATTCATATCTTGCCTGTACAACAGGATCAAATAAATTATATTTGTAAGCATCAAATAAATTCCATACACTAGAGTATTCTGGCAACAACCTTTTGAATTTAGCTGTGATAGTCCTGTATACATGTTCTCATTTCTGTACTTGAGGCAATACCATTCTATGCGAACAGATCCTCAAAACCATTAATGGGATAATGGTGAGCGGATATTGCCTTTTTATTTGTTTAAACTTGGAATCTGGGTAATCTGAAGCCAGTATGGCTTGTCTTTCCTTCTGGTACTGTAACAGAGGGTTGGGTGAGTGCTGGAGGGTTCTTGTCTCATGCACCTGAAGAATGAAGTACCCAGTATGGAGGGTGAGTAACCAGTATGGAGGTTCAGTAGTAGATTTAGTAGAAGCAAGCAAGTTCCCACAGCATGGGAGGGGTCCCAGAGAGGGTACCATTGGTGGCTGTCTGTCTAGAGGTTTAATACTGTTTTGATGAGGAACAAACCTTTTATTGGAAAGTCTCTCTTCATTTTTCTTGTTTTCTGACTCAACCAAAGGTGTGCAATTTTAATTTCTTATTCCCTTAATGGGATGGTTTATTGTGTTTGTTAACCTGAGTTTGTCTTGAACTTGTTCCTTGAAAGAAAAGAATTGCTTGGGTTCAAAACAACCCTTTGGGGTTGACTGATATTAGGGTCATCAAGGAAGCCTGGGGCAATAACAATGTGTGGGCACCAGGCGTGAGTGGGACCTGCCCGTCAGGCAGTCAAAGATAAGTTTTTGCCTCAGATTTTAGTCTGGGTATCATGGTATGGCCTTAATACCATGTACTGAAATTGTTGGTTAAGAATGGACAGCCTTGGCTGGATGCTGTGGCGCATGCCTGTAATCCCAGTGACTCAGGAAGCTGAAACAGAAGGATCACAAGTTCAAAGCCAGGCTCAGCAAAAGTAAGGCTCTAAGCAATTCAGTGAGACCCTGTCTCTAAATAAAATACAAAATGAGGCAGGGATGTGGCTCAGTGTTGGAGAGCCCCTGAGTTTGATCCCTGGCACTCCCACCCCCCCAGAAAAAAAAAGGATGGACAGCCTTGAGCATAAGAGGCAAGAAACAGAACCTGTCCCCATGGCCCTTTTCATCTGAAGGAAGGGTTGTGGCTGGAGACAGAGAACAGGAAAGACTCTGAGATTAGACAGATGAAACCAACAAGCTAAGCAAATCCCATCAAACCCAGGTCCACAGGCTTGCCATTCCTCAGAAGAAGGTTAGGACAGGCTCTGGGCAAAGAGCATTGGGGATGTTGGTAACAGGACGTTGCCACTGAGACGGGCACAGTACGGTTGTCAAGTCCCAGTTGGCTCAGCTCCCTGGGGCCAATTTCCTAATGGTATTAAGGCAGTCTTCTCCAGACTGTTTTATTATCTGTGTATTCCCCTCATTTCTTATATTTTACTGGCAGGGCCACAATTTGTCACCACTCCCCACAATTCAGGATTTTTTTTTTCTTGTTGGTTTCATTTTCTTGGCAGCACTGTTAATAAATTGTTTGGTTTTGTGTTTGATAACATGGGCAAGGCAAGCTGTCCTTTTAGAAAGGACTCCATTCATGTATTCTCACTGCAGTCTTAAAAGTGGTTCATGTAAGAAAACCATCGAAAACCAGGCCGGCCACGGGAAATTATATAAGAGGGTTTATTAAGCAAACAGAGTGTCTCCCTGCAGGGTAAGAGAAAATGAGAGGAAAGGAGAAGAAAACAGAAAGCCATGTTCAAGAAAGAGTGTGAAAAGCCAGGAGGAGAAAGAAAGTGAGTAGGAGAAAAAGCATGAGAAAAAGATGGCGGGGAAGCTATCCTTAAGCAGTTGAATTCCACGGGGCTAACAGGGGACCAATAACAGAGAAGGATACTTGCAAGCTGACTGATGAACCAATAGCTAGCTAGGATGTTCACAGACTGACAAGTAGTTGGGAGGTGGGGAAAATGGCTGCACCGGAAAGGGCGGGGAGAACAGCTTTCAGACTGACAAGCTAGGTTGTGATGCAATGGAAAGGATGGGGGAGCAGCTTTGTATTACAGTTCGAGTAATCTACAAATGCACTGGATAAGGTTTGAAAGTTCCACTTCACACATCCCAATTCAGTCCCTCCTCTCCAAGCTTCGGTCAGTTCGGAGGGACGATCTTCTAGTCCTGTTTCTGTGCGTTTCCATACTTCTATGCCAGTATGTGAATATTTGTTTTAGTGAGAGTGTTTGTAGTGCCATTCTCATTTAATTCTCTCAGGGAACCGTGATTTAAAGCTAGCAGAGGTAGGTAGCCTGGCCAAGAGTTCGTGAGGGGAAAAGGCAGGATTTCAAGCTGGCTTTCTTGCCAAGCTAAGGGGCATAATTCCTAAGTACTTCTTCAATTGTTCTGATATTTATTTCCCAGCAGCTGACAGGGAAGATGTTAGCTGACCACAGAATACTTCTTTTTTTTTTTTTTTTTTTTTTTTTAACAGATGGAAAAATTGGGGGATGCAAGCTGGGCTTCATAAAAGGAAAGAAGATTCATTTTGGTTTTTATAAACATTTTAACCTTTTAGTCCAATTAGGTCTAATTTATATGGTGGATTAGATTCAATCTTGGGCTGGGAAGAGAGTAGCAAATTTTGCATGGTAATCATTGGCATTATGGCTGAACTCAGCATTTATGATATCACCCGCAGGTGAGATAATAACTCAGACCTTCAAGCACTAGGAGTCAGCATTTAAATGAAGGACTGTGTGAGCAAGAAAAATATGTTTTTAAAAGTTAAAGCAGAGACTTGAACATAAACCATAAGTGTGAAAAGTAAAAGGGATATAATTGAAAAGCTATTAGAAGGCAGAATTGGAAGGGCCCAGGGATGGTTTCTTGTCAGGTATCTGGGGCTCTTGATTTCTCTTTGCTTGTCAAGAAGAGAGACGACAGTGTCCGAACAAGGTTATTTTGTGCTGATGAAAACCATCCTTCCCCTAAATGAACTTTAGGTTTAACCTAGTTGCCTCACTTATTAATAAAAATGTTTTTAAAAATATATTTTTAGTTGTAAATGGACATAGTACCTTTATTTTATTTATTTATTTTTATGTGGTTCTGAGGATCGAACCCAGTGCCTCACTCGTGCTAGGCAAGTACTCCACCACTGAGCTACAACCCGGTCCCCATTAATACAAATTTTAAGGATCCTCAAGTCAAGAGCAAAAGAGGGGGACTTTAGCAGAGTGATCATTGGTTTATCTGTATAACTTTCAGCAACCACAACTTACTTTATTAAAATAAAAATGTATTTGTCTAGTTATTATGCATTTAAATTAATTAACTTTAAGTTCAAACGATCCAGCCTTAGGGTCCATCAGCCAAGGGTTTGGGGACAGAATCAGTCTTTGTGCCCTCCTCATTTCATGTAGATTACTGTATTTACCATTGAACATACTGTGACTTTTATTATAAGGTATTATCTCCACAGCAGACACCCCTCTATTGAGCACAGATGTTTGAGGTTATCTGAACAATATGGAGTCCTGATGGTTTATCCTGACCAGCTTTGAAGAGTTTCCCTCACTTCCTGAAAGCAGTAGCCAGTGCCCCTCAATCCTGTATGTATTTTAAAATCATCTGGGAAGCTCAATTCACTGCCTGAGAATACATATTTTTCAAATGCTCCCCAGTTGATTATAATTGCAGCTACAGCTTAGAAACAGGTTGCTAGATAAATAGAAATTCCCAAGTGATATGACCAATATGCATGAATGTTTAAAGGAATTTGGCATTTCTTTTTTTTTTTTTTTTTTTTTTTTTTTCAGTGTTGGGGATTGAACCCAGGACCTCATGCTTGGGAGGCAAGCACTCTACCAACTGAGCTATATCCCCAGCCCCTGGCATTTTGTGATGCAGATAAGCAATGCTTCCAATTTTATAGCATCCTAAATTTGCACCTGAAAAAAATCTAAATATGTATATAATATTATGTGATGGGTATGAGAATATTATAAATGAACCACCGAGTCCATTGGCTTCATTTTGTAAGAGAATTCCTTTAATGTCCTGAGAAGGCATCTGACCGTGGTATTGACACTAAGATTCCATTACCCTGATTAATTGGCCTATAATCTTTTTTTGGGGGGGAAGTACTGGGGATTGAACTCGGGGCATTCTATCACTGAGCCACATCCCCAGCCCTATTTTGTATTTTATTTGGAGCCAGGGTCTCACTGAGTTTCTTAGTACCTTGCCTTTGCTGAGGTTGACTTTGAACTTGTGATTCTCCTGTCTCAGCCTTTCGAGCTGCTGGGATTACAGGTGTGTGCCACCATGCCTGGCTGACCTGGAATCTTGTAAAACTTATACATACTGTTTATTTATAGCCACATTTAATACATAAAGTGAGAAACATTCTGCAAATTCTATGACTTTCAAGAATTGTTATTTTCCCGGAACATTTTCCAACATACAGGATAGTAGAGAGAATAGGATACTTATTTCTCATTTACACACGAATCTTCCAGCTTCATTAGCAATTGACATTTTGTTCATTTGGTGTCTGATCTTTCCCTCATCCTGTACCTTATCTTAGAGACAAACCGAACTTTCCTTTCACTTTCTTTAAAAAAAATCTTAATAATTGTTTAATATTCCATTCCCAACGACCCTCCCTTCTCCCTTTACTGAAGAGGCAGGCTGTAATTCTGTCTCTGGTTTGCAAGGTTTCCTGCTAAACCTAAACCCTTAAGCTATGTTCTTGCAGACTGGGACATTAGCAAGATCTCTCGATTGAATTACAGAATTGCATTCCACCAAGGATTCCGCTTTGTAGAGTACTTAACATTGAACTACATGAGGAGGCACAAGAGTAATGGGTCTTTTCAGTAATATCCTCTTTTTTCCACCTTCCGTAAATCAAAGGCAATATTACAAGACTTTAGTTATGTGGCATGAATGGAGTTAAAAGTATACAGGAACTGGCAGTAGCCCCCAAATTAAAGCCTTTCTGTCATCTCCTGAAGGTTTATTCTTTCACTTGTAGTTGTTAATATGAATAATTGAATAATCTGAGAGCTCTTCTGTGATTTGAAACTTTTGGGTGGAATAGATCCAACAGTTTCCACTCCCCTAAAAGCAGAAATAGGAGAAATTGCCTGACTTGTTTCCGCCTTCTGCCTGTGACCTATTTGGGGACTCTCGGATACAACTGCCATGTGGCTGGGTGTTTTGCCCTCCAGCCTTGAGGATTAGAGTTTAAGGGACACTGCTGGCTCTAGGGCAGCCTGTACTCTCTCCTGGGTTTGACTCCGGCAATACTATAAAGAGACTGTTGTCGAGATCTCCCATCCTCAGTGCCACAGCTTGGATCTGGACTCTTCCACAAAGGTCCTTGTGTTGGAGACTTGTTCCCAACCATCGCCACTGTTGGGAGGTGGTGGAACCTAGTGAGGAAGTGAGGCCATTGGAAGTGTGCACTTGAAGCAAGTATCAGGTCCTTGGTGTGCCCTCTCTCTTTCTCTCTCTCTCACCCTCTCTGCTTTCTGGCTTTCATGAGGTGAGCAGCCCTGCCATGTGCTCCTGCCACGATGTACTGTGCCCCCACAGGTCCAAAGGCCAAGTGGCCATGGAGTAAAACCTCTGAAACCATGAGCCAAAATTAACCCTTTCTCCTTTTAAATTGATTATCTCAGTTATTTTGTCTTAGTAATAGAAAACTGGCTAGCACACTCAGAAAGGTCCAGGGACAACACACTTGAACCTGAACAAACCTGTCCCTACCTGGAATCTCCAACAGGAGACTGTATTTACTTCTAACCCAGATTTTGGTTGTCTTTACTGTTCTGCCATAGTGAAGTCTCAACTGCCATGTCTTCTATTACTTCAAGGAAAACCCATAGAATTTCTGAAAAAAGTCTGAAAATAAAACTTAATTTCTTTTTAAAAATTGTTTTATACAAATGAAGAAGCACAAAGAAAACTGGAGGAAAAGGGGAAAAAGAGCTATAAAAAATTGGGAAGCAAAATTCTATCAACATTTTTTTTTTTTTTTTTTGCGTAAGGGAACAGTTCTATGTCCCAATGACTTTGGTGGTTATATAAAACTATATAAAATTTATAGAACCACACACCAAAAGAAAAATATGGACTTTATTGTGAGATAGTTTCAATAAGAACATAAATTATTAATCAGGAGAAAAATAAAACTCCTGATCCTGTTCGACTTTGAAAGTTAAGAAAATTCTGAAAAGGGAAACAGTACCTTGGGATTATCCATTATGTCAAAAATTGTTTCAAAAACTTTTTTTGGTATTTTTTGTCTCAAAAAATTTTAAAAAGGCATTTTATTATTACTTATTACATAAATGATGTTGTACATGAAAGAAAAGTTAACAGAATCACAAGAAATCTCCTAATTATAATGGATCGTGTTTGCATTTTAAAAAATCCTATAGGCATTCAGTTGAGCTTCTGCCACTTCTTTGCTTTCCTGGAGAGGCCAGGCTGGTTCAGAGCTTTATGGAGAGGAGAGGGCACTGGCTAAGTCCAGTGAAGGCTGAAAACCCCCAGCATCAACTCCACTCCAGACCTGCAGAATCAGACACTGCATTTTAGCAAGATGGCCCTAGAGGACTCAAATACACAAGTAAGTTTGAGAATGACTGTTTGCTGAGCAGATTGCTGCTGAGGTCTCAAGTAAATCCTTCTTCTGCTGAGGGTGGCTACCCGCATCCACAGCTCTGTTGTTCCCACGGTTGAGAGTGAGTGTATTGTCATACATTTCTAGAATCCCTTCCAGCAAAATGATCCCTTCCAGTATCAGAGCTGCCCAAGGAAGTGTTCCCTAACTCCATTTTAAATACCACAGGCAGTATTTCAGGATTGTTTTCCACACCATCCTGATACATCTGCTCTTTCTTTTAGATTTAAGTTTTAAGTTGCCTCCTAGCCAGGTGAGGGGGGCAGTCTGGTGTGTCTGGGAGCAAGTAGAATCAGCAGGAAATGTGATATTTAATCAGAATTTCTGGAATGCTTGAGTTAGCAGAGATAGGTGCCTGTGGCCCAAAGATTTCCCCTTGTCTCACAGTGTGTGGTGGGGACAGAAGCATTCTGTGCAGACTTGCTGTTTTCAACACACTGTTGTGGATGGGCATAGTCCTGGGGGCAGAGACAGGTCTGCCAAGAATTCCTGTCCTGGGCTTGCTTTCTGACTGGGATGTCTAAGTGGGATTTCTTTATGGGGTCCAAATGTTGGTGCAGAGAAAACTCCATAGCTTGCTGTCACCATATGACAAGAGCTACAAGACCAACTGGTGTTTCCCTGTGGGTGACATGATGGGTTCATGTGTCTTTAACTTTATTCAGTGAAAAAATGAGTTTGCATCAACCACGAGATTGCTGCCATCATATATTTTTCTTTTTAATTAATATTTCATGACCAGCTAACTAGCAGTTTGTTGTCCTTCTAATAAAGGAAAAAGGTATTATTAGCAATAAAATCTATTTATTGCCCTCATTTTAAAGTTTTAATTAAGGAACCCATGCCTCGTGAAAATCTCTTAAAAAACAGGATCAGAAATACAAAATACAAAGAAAAGAAGCCCTGATTTGTGAAAAACAAAGCAACACACACTCTCTCTCATGGTTAGTCCATTTAATGTGGCTCTTGGATACATTTGTAAATCCATTTGGTAATTACTGTATTATGGAAGTGATAAAATTTAACTCAGTAAGAAAAAAATATGGAAGTCATTTACTCTGTAGAGTTTGCATATAGCAAAGGTATGTATAGAATCATTCTCATATTTGAGGAATTTAGAAGTTTTTGCTTTTATAACCTCATTATAAAAGATGCAATGCCGTTCAAACCTAAAGGAATACTTTAAGTTTTAATCCCTTAAATACAGAACACATTTTGAGAAAAGGGGTAGTGCTGATAGCACCAATTTAAAGGGGCAAAATGCACACAGTCATGCATTGCATAATTACAGGGGTGAGTTCTGAGGACTGCATCCTTAGGTGATTTTGTCCTTGTGTGAATTTCACAGAGAGACAGCTATAACATCACCAGTCCTATGATCTCATGGGACCGCTGTGGTATATGTGGTTCCTTATTGACTAGAAAGTTACCTGACATGTGACCACAGGTGTTTCTGAAGCTGTGGTTCCATTACAACTGGAAGCTTATGTTGTGGGGTTCTAGGTGTTAGAATCTATTAAGATCTATACGTTTGAAGATTCCCTTCAAGACAGTTGAAGAAAGAACTCAAGGAGGTAGATAAGTACCTACTAGTGAGCCAACAGGTTCTCAAGCAGGGGGTCTGTTTAGAGCTCTTTCTCTGTATGGTTAGAGCTCTTGGTTCTGCTCATCAAGGAGAGGATCAGAAGGCGCCTGCATACCTTTGCCGTTGCTAGGACTGGTTGTCGTATCAGGAACTTTTCCTAACTTCTCCTATTTGTCCACCACCTTCAAATACTTTATTCTGCTTCATGATATCACTCAAATATAAAAATAAAGCCATCCTTGTTTTATAGGGGAAAGGAGTCTTAGAACACAAAGGACTTAAAATCATCATACTACAGTGATGCAGCTACATCAATGTTTACAGTAGCTCAATTCACAAAGCTAGATTGTGGAATCAACCTAGATGCCCATCAACAGATGAATAGATAAAGAAACTGTGGTATATATACACAATGGAATATTATTCAGTTATAAAGAATAATAATATTATGGCATTTGCAAGTAAATGAATGGAATTGGAGAATATCAAGCTAAGTGAAATAAGCCAATTCCCAAGAACCAAAGGCCGAATGATTTCTCTGATAAGTGGATGATGATACATAGCAGGGGGTGGTGGGGGAGGCGAGAATGGAGGAAGGATGGATTGTATAAAGGAACATGAGGGGTGGGGAGGTGGTGGGGGGAAGGAAAGACAATAGAATGAGACAAACATCACGCTATGTACATGTAGGATTATGCAAATGGTGTGACTCTACTTTGTGTACAACCAGAGAAACGAAAGTTGTACCCCATTTGTGTATGATGAATCAAAATTAAAAAAAAAAAGAAAATACCAATAGGTGTAAAAAAAAAAAAAGAACCAATATGTTATTATTATTATAATGCAATCTCATTACTTATAAGAATTTTAGGGAAAAGAGATAAAAATATATTTATGTGGGCTTTCTTATTTATCTACATATTTACCTTTACGATGATCCTTGTTTCTGCATGTAATTGTGTTATCACCTTGTGATATTTCCTTTCACCTTGAAGGTCTTATTTTATTAGTTCTTGGAAGGGAGTTCACCTAACGATAAACAACTTCCATTTTTCCTGTCAGGAAAAAAAATGATCTGCTTGATTTAGTTTTTCCTGTGAAGGGAAGAAGGTGTAGAGTTTCACTTGCTCAAGATGGCACCTCACTCTGCCTTATGATTTTAGAACTCCTTTATAAATTTCCATTTGTGCAGCTCATTTGATCAATGGACATTAAAAGTTCTGTGTAAAGTGCCAGTTAACTTACTGATTACCAGTACTTAGTCAACTGGAGTAAAGCCAAAACGTGTTTGATATACCCCAGTAAACAAAAAGGGCACCTTTTCCAGTAAATTGAAGTGAAAGACATACTTTTAGACAGAAGCACTATTTCTAAGGTAGCATGACAATCTCTGAATCTAAAGTATAAATGGAGAATTCTACTTAAAAAATTGGTTTGATTTTGATTCTTTTCCCAATAAATGTTGGAAAAGCCTGCCAAAATCTTTACAATGATCAGAATTTTAATTAGATTGCATACAAATTTATAGCAATGTCCTGCAAATATGAAATGCAAGTGTAGAACAGTCCACTAATTCTTGCTTGAGTATTCTGAAAGGCAAAATTATTTCCTCACTTGTTTCTCCTTCCATATAAAGAGTAATTAGTGAGCTGATTTTTACTGATATTTCTGTTCATTAGTAATGTTTTGTTGGTTAAAAACTTAATGACAAGGCAGAGCAAAATAGTACCATTAAACTGATAATGACAAAAATATTAAAGCTGTGAAAGATCCACTTGCAGATTCATATTTTTATGGTGCTAAATTGGTTTTGGTAAGTTTTAGACATAAACAACAACACACAATAAACCAAACCCAATATCTTCCAATGGCATTTTCTTTTGATGAAATTCAATGGACGAAAAGCAGCAGAGTGCCCCCTGGTGGTCCCATGTGGATTGGCACCACAGACTCTGGATGAAGGTTTTAACTGAATTAAAAGCATCCCAGTATTTCTTTAACTACCAAGTCTTTCCTCCCTGAAGATATTCAGTTTTCTTATTGTAAAGAATAATCGTGAAGTGTCATTATTCTGATTGAGTATCGAAAATAATTTAAAAAATTAAAATAAGTAATTCCCTTCAATGCATCACTTGGGTCCTATATATCCATGGACATTTGCCATTGAGTTCTACAATGACATTTAATTATATTTGGACACCACTAAGGACCTCATGTAAAAATGATGTCATCTCTAGCCAAAGAATTGTGAGAGGTTGTATATCAAGATATCAGAAATGATTTAATCTCCATGGACTCCTGGTTCATTTTTCAAACAAACACTGATTTTTCTAACTTAATCTTTAGCCAAATGCTCAGTCTCTGAGTATACATTTTATCTACTTGGTCAAGTACATCAACAGTGACTATAAAATATTACTTTTGACTGCTAACCTTGCAGTCAAAAGTCCAGATAAGATTTTATATTCTGGACTATGGTATGGCCTTTGTATGCATATATGGTGAATCCTTTATACAGCTAGCCCAGGAATCTAATTTTGTACTGTCCTCAAGTCAGGCATAGGATTTTTAAAGATTTCCATTCTATTTTGTTTCATTGGGGAAGGGCTATTGTAATTGGTATCACTGAAGAAAAACTCCAGAAATGGTAATCTACTTACTTTCATAGACTTGGGCATATCTTTTGATTTTTTTTTTTTTCAGTAACATTACCTTTGAAATCAGAGTAAAAGAATTTTAATACAACTCAATTGACTTGATGATGTAGTGTCCTGAGTTTGTCTTAATTAAATTGAATATGAAATTACATATTTTATTTATTTATTGGTACCAGGGATTAGACCTAGGGGCACTTATCCACTGAGCTATATCCCCATCCTCTTTTTTCCCCCCACATTTTGTACAGGGTGTCACTAAGTTGCTCAGGACCTCACTAAGTTGCTGAGGCTGGCCTTGAGACTTGCAAATCTCTTACCTCAGTCTCTGAGTCACTGGGATTATAGGTGTGTGCCACCATGCCTGGCCACATATTTTTAAAAATACCAATCAAATCTTAATTATGTGTTGTCTGAGGCTTTTAGACATTTTTGAAGGTCAAATTTATCTTTAAAATTGTGGTATTTATACACAATGGAATATTACTCAGCATTAAGGAAGAAAGAAATTGTGACATTTGCCAGTAAATGGATGGGACTGGTGAATATTATGCTAAGTGAAATAAGCCAATATCCCCAAACCAAAGACCAAATGTTTTCTCTAACGTGTGGATGCTAATTCACAATAAATGGGGGGAGAATAGAGGTACTTTGGATTAGATAGAGGGGAGTGAAGTGAGGGGAGGGCATATAGAGGTAGGAAGGATAGTAGAGTGAATCGGACATTATTACCCCATGTGCATACATGATTACATGACCTATGTAACTCTACATCATGTACAGCCAGAAGAATGAGCAGTTATACTCCATTTATATATGATGGGTCAAAATGCATTCTACTGTCATGTACAACTAATTAGAACAAATAAAAAAATGAAAAATGTTTATCTTTATTGTACTAACTTTGTACAAGTCTTTGACTTTAAGCAATAATACTTCTATTTAACCTGTCCTGTCCTTGGGACTATGGAGACTTTTGAATAGGTTATCATCTCAGAAACTGCATCAGGACACTCATATTCTGCCCAAATAGAAAATGAAGCAGACTCTTTCAGATAAAGAGACAAATTCATTAATCCAATTACTTAAAAATATTGTAAATAATGACTCTCTCCTGTGTAAGAATGCAAGATAGGAAACATGATTTATTTCTGGTTTTGAAACTTAAATATTCTTTATTCTGAGATCTTTTCACCATCTCAAGTCAAAGAGACAGTATTTTTTTAATTTATCAGTATTTCTGACAGCATCAAGGGGATGACCCGTCATGGACATAATGCTGTTTTATATTGTAAAAAGTCCTTCCTTTCTGAGCTTTGCTGTACCAAGCCAGATATTTAAGCATTCTAGCAAGCGGCACCTACAGTTTTTGGTGCAATAATTGCAGCAAACATTACTTAACTAAATTATGCACGTGTAAACCATTGTCCAAAGTCCTTATTGATCAGAGAAATCCACCTCCTTGGGTTATAGGAAGATCAGTCCTGTATCTGTTTTGATTTTCCAGGAAACAGCAGTGGTTGCATGGTGGGGAGGAGAAAGCATTTAACATGGTGTCTAGTTCTGCAGGGAGAAATGCATTTTGACTTTGGTTCAGGAAATATATTTCTGATTTATTTATATTTCTTAACATAGAGGAAATATATTTGTTTCCTACATTAAAATTTTTTTTATTTTAGATGTTGATGCACCTTTTTATTTTATTCATTTGTTTATATGCGGTGCTGAGAATTGAACCCAGTGCCTCACACATGCTAGACCAGTGCTCGACCACTGAACCACGACCCCAGCCCTCCTACATTTTTTAAAAAACCTTTTTTTTTATGTTGATAGACCTTTATTTTAATTCACTTATTTATATGTGGTCCTGAGAATCGAACCCAGTGCCTCACACATGCTGGGCAAGTGCTCCACCACTGAACCACAACCCCAGCCCCTGTTTCCTATATTTTAAGGCAGTTCTGCAACTATCTGCAAGACAGGCAGCCATCGCTTGACGTATCTGGGCCCCTTTTGGAGCCCTCGTAATTTGAGGCATGAGTTATTAAATAGCAACTACCACTCTCAATCCTAGGGTCCACTTTCAGTCGAAGCTCTAAGCTGGAAGTGAGTTTTCTTAACAAGTCTTTTCTGCACCCCCCATCATTACCAACACGACTCAGCAAGCAGTATGCTCAGAAGGGACAAGGCCACACAAGTGGACACAGAAACTGGATGAGGGCTCCCAATGGAAAGGGACCGAGGTTGAGTTCCAGTTACGTCTGGTGAGGAGAGCTTGGCTACCAGCCTGAGGTGCAGCATGGTGGAAGGACTGAGTCCTCGTGGAAATGCAGCCCTGCTGGTAAGAGCAGTGCTGAGAACAAGGTCCAAGAATAATCCTGGGATAGGTACTAATTGGCAAGAAGGACACAGTCAGGGAATACCAGCCAAGGGCAGAGGAGGATCCAGGTTCCTCTGGAAATACAGATGCTCCTTGACTTGCCCCATAACCCCATGTTAAGTGACAAATGTCATTAAGTCAAAAACCCATCAGCCCCACAAAGCCCACTGAGCACCCTTGCTAGGCAACACAGCACACTGTAGGGCCATTTCCCTTTATGATTGCAGGGCTTTTGGGGACTGTGACATGCTGCTGCTACCCAGCCTCATGAGAAATGATCTGACCACATGTCATTAGCCCAGAAAATGATCCAAATTCAAAATTTCAAGTATGACTTCTACCAAATACGCATCACCTTTTGTGCTGTTGTACAGTTTGAAGAATGCAAGTTGAGCCACTGAAGGTTGGAAACCAAGTGTATCTCGTGTGTATCTTTAATGAGCTATTATACTTGAAAGTGTGCTACACCGCTTATGTAGTTCTCACTGATACTTTTTATGGGTTGAATAGTGCCCCCATTCATGTTGAGTCCCTAATCCTTCAGAATGTAACCTTGTTTGGAGAAGATAGGGTCATTGCAGATGTAATTAGAAAAAGTGAGAGCATTAGGGTGGCTCTTAATCCAATACGACTCATGTCCTTATTAAAAGGGGGGGCGGAATCAGACAGTGAGAAAAAGTCCTAGAAACGTGTGGGAAGAGTTTGGGGCACTGTGTCTACAATCTGAGGAATCCCAAAGATTGCTGGCAAACCACCAACAGCTGGGAGAAGCATGAAACAGATTGGCAGAAGGCAGCGAGTTTGCTGACACCTTGATTTCAACCTTCGGGCCTCTAGAATTGTGAGACAGTGTATTTCTTTTGTTTAAGCCACCAAGTTTGTGTACATTGTTACTGTAGCCCTAGGAGACTAATATAATGTTACAAGTTTAGCAATTCTCAATGCTACTTTTTATCATCTTCATAGACCTTGAGTTAGAGATGCAGGATGTTTCTTTGAACTTGAATTTCAGATAAAAGACATGTATTTCTAGAATTAATATGTTCCAAATATTGCATGAGATAAACTAATACTGAAAAGTTATTCACTGCTTATTTGAAACTCAAATTTAACTGAATGACCTGAATTTTTGTTCTCTAATTCTGAAACCTACTTGGAATCATAGCAAAGTGGAAAACTCTTAAAGATCTGGAGGCTGCAAGTCTGAGATTATGGTCTCAGCAAGGTTGGTTCCTACTCATAGTTCTGCTCCTTCACCTCGATTCCGGATTCTTCCTGGTGTCTACTGGAGTTGGCAAAAACAGAGAGGTAGAAATACTTTTAGGCTTCTGTCTCAGTGCGGTAGCCGTTGTTAAGTTGTTCTGCAACCAACTAGCTATAAGACATTGAGCAAACGATTTGACATATCAGGGCCTCAGTCTTTTCATTTGTTAAATGAAAGAACAGAAATATATGTTTTCAAAGGTCCCTTCCAGCTCTTTATGTCCATCAGCCAAGGAAATGTCTCTCAAAAGAACATTTTTAAAAGACTTGCTTATCAAAGCATTAGAAAGCACTTAGCTATTTTTTATGGTTTGGATCAAAAATATAAGCTGTCACTTCTCAGAAAGCTTTATTACCTCCACTTCTGAGCAAAGGCTGAAGTTTAATGCCATTATGGCACCCCTTAATGAGGATTCCCTAATTTAGAAGGGCGTTCATGATGATGATCACTTAGATCACTGACTTGAGAAATGGTTCAAGCCTTAATGGGTGTCGAGAATGAAGGCTGAGTGATTACTTCTTTCCTAGGCTGGTAGTATTGATGTTTGTTCTGCTAATTGTACTTAATTTACTGTGGAGTCCTCCCCGCACCCCAGACTCCTGAGTGATGGTGCCACTGGGAAATCATCGAACTTGGGGAATTTATGAGTCAAACGCCACATGAGACTTCATATGGAAGGCCTTGATCCTGAAATTATTTTTAGGTAACTTACCAGAGGGAATGTTCCGGAATTTACTAGGTAGGTTCACATCTTCCCTTCACATTGCTTCTTAGGAGTGTAAACCATTTTACCCACCTCTGTGTGGAAACCAAGGAGCTGGTAACAGTGGCAGTGGTGCCGAAAAGCAAGAGCAGACCGCTATTCCTCCGGATGGTTCTAGAGTTTCCTCTTAAGAGCATCTCATACTGAGAGTCAGTGGGAAATTGGGGCTGGGAAGGTGAGGTTAAGAACGGAAAGGAAGGAAAATAATCCTGAGGAGAAAGCTGAGAGGCCCCTTGCTGTTGCAAAGAGCTTGGTAGAGGACCTTCTGCCCTCCTGGGAAAAGGATCAGCCTTGGACCTTTATTTATAGTTTTTATTTATTTATTTATTTTTTTTGCAGAACTTGGGATCAAAGCTGGGGTCTCACCTGGGTCTCTTTTGTTCTTTTGTGAGAGTGAGGAGGCTGGTGACTCTGAGTTAAAGAGCTTCTTCCAAAAACCAGAACCACACCTCGAATCACTCACAAACCCAATAAAGTCAAGTTCTTGTCAACCATATCAAGATATTTAGGAGGTTATACTTACACCCGTGAGTCCAGATGTCTTATTTTGTCTATGATTTTAGAAGGCAGTTTTAATATCCCCAAATGAAATGATAGGCCCTTACTAAATACCTATCTAATATAAATTTCTCCCTTATTTCTTGCTAATGGAACCCTGAATTTGTTTGGGCTGGAAATAAACCCAGTTTTAGGGGATGGATTGTGATTGACTCAAGCAATTATACCCATCTTGCTTTCTAATTTACAAGTTTCCTTTGCATCTATGTAAAGTAATTAGGCCATGTGTCCTAATTATGGTCAATACAACAAGAGGAAATCTACAGTAGGGTTTCCTGGTAGAAGAAGATATTGGGGCAAACACCTCCTGGGATGGTTAATCTTATGTGTCTACTTGACTGGACCATGGTGCACTCATATCAAACATTTCTGGGTGTGTTCATGAGGGTGTTTCTGGATGAGGTTAGCACTTGAATTGGTGGACTCATTCAAGTTGATTGTCCTTTCCAATGTGGATGGGCACCACCTAATTTGCTGAGGGCCTGAATAGAACAAAAGATGGCTAAAACTAGCACTTGCCCCGCTTTTCCTCCCTCATGGCTCATTGACTCATCTTTTGCTCTTAGACTAAGATGAATAACATTGGCTCCCCTAGTTCTCAGGTCTTTAGGTTCCTTTCAGAGGGTGCCATTTTGATCATCGCCATCTTGATTTCATGATCAGCAGGCAGGTCATGGGACTTCTCAGCACCCATCATCATGTGAACCAGGAGGAAGGAAATTCCAATGTGTGTGTGTGTGTGTGTGTGTGTGCGCGCATGTACACAGTATGTAGCTTCACATGCATATATCTCTAGGCATCCATCATCTATTTCTCTGGAGATCTCTGACTGGTACCCTGTGCTTTCCTATTTTGCCTTTCCCTGCATCTCCTACCTCTACCTGAAATCGAATGAGGTTACGAGTCAGCAGGGAGGAAAGGGAAGGATCCTTCTGGATCTGTCTGGATCCTTCACTTCACTGACTCACAAATTATTGTGTGAACATCCAACTTCTGAACATGGAGTTATATCAGGTCCTACTCAGTTTTTGACTTTGACTTGCATCTTAAAAGGGACTACATATTCTCCCACAGTTAATCCCATTATTGAAATAGAAAGGGACTGACTTATATACACAGAGAAAGGGACGTTGCTTGGGAAAAATGTCACCTGTGGAAACAAACCAGCACTATCTGGTGTTGCCTTGATTTCCAGTGTTTCTCAATCAGAGTCAAGCACGTCTGTTCCCTGAGGGTTTTATTTTCTGTTTATTTTCTACCCATCACATAAGGGTATATAAATAATCATGTAGAGTAAGCTCTATCGGATGTAATAAAAACAATGGGAGAGATTATACATAGACATTCCATTCACATTAATAATCACTTGCTTTACCTTCTAAGACCTCAACCACCTTCAATTCACTGAGAAAAACTCAGCGGTTGGTCCCATAATTGAAGTTGTACTTTTTCTCCAAAGATGGTATGAGGATTGAGAAACAGGATCATTAATTTAACTGGACCTAGGAAAGTCATCCAGATCTGAAAGCCAGGTGTCTCTGGCTCTTCTGCTAAAATGGATTGCCCTGGGTGGCAGCCAGTCCGGGCTGAGCATTCCTGAGTAATTAGGATTCACTTCATCGGCAGGCGAGTTTTGACCTAACCTTGCAAAGTTGTCTCAAGCATCTGAGCAGAGAACCTGGCCCTCCCCAGCATAGCTTTGTGGCAGTATCCTGGCAGACACTTTATGACATGTTGCTGTGACATAAAGCTTGCATGAACTGCATTACACTGCCCTGAGCCCCAGGCTACTGGGGAAAATGGTGAGCGTTGGAAGTTTAAGCTAAATAATATGCTTTTAATGAGATCTGGCACTTTGCAGATCAAAAGCATCACCAAAAGGTAAAAAGTTCAAAAAGCCCTTTACATGCACTGTGAGTTTGACCAAAGTGCCTTTCATGATCTTTCTGATAGAATCTTAAAAAGCATTTGCAAGTTTCTGATCCTAAATGTTACACTTCAGCAGGCTTTCCCCTGCCTTTCATCACACAGAAACAGGAGTGATTTGGTGGTAGGGGGGATTTATTAGTGATAAATAACAATGCCTTGCAATCTGTGGTGCTGAAGGCACCGGGGTCTGGAAGCACTCGGGGCTGTTGTCCACGGGGAGGGCAATCTGACAGGCGACTGTCCCCTCAAGACTTCAGGGAAACCCATAAAAGCAACGCTCGGCTTAGCAGAAGGCAGACTCTGCTCTGCTCTGCACATGTACTTCCTGAGACTTGTCTAGAAATCTTAAAATTAAGGGGAGGGATGGAGAAAGAAATCAACAGAGTTGAGCATCTATTAAATAATAAGTATGTGATGGGAACTTTTTTCATTTTACCTTCAAAATATCGCTGTGAGGTAGCTACTGTAAGTAATATGTTCTTTACTCAACTTGACTTTAATCCTGATCATGCTCACATGGAAGCTCCTTTTCTAAATGTCAGCCTTCACCTTTTGGCTCCGGGAGCTGAGAGCGGACACTGTCCCCTTTATGGACCTACTGTGTCAGCATTGGTACCGAATCCTCTTAGATACATCATCTCCTTTAATCTTGTAAACACTCTAAGAGTTTGGCATTATGCTGTGCATATTAAAGATGAGGAAATTGCCCAAGAGAAGGGACAGCTGACTTAAAGGTGGTAAGTGGCAAAGCTGAAATCTGAACTCAGGTCTATGCAGCCTTCATTTCCCTTGTAAGTTCTGATGCTCCTGATCTTTGTGTTGCCCCTGATAAAGAATGCGCCGTGCTTGGGGAGTTGAATGTTCGCCTTGCAAGTGGTCCTTCCAGGATCTGATCCGCACACTTCGCCAGCACCGTTTCAGCCCGCTCTTCACTCCTTGTCTTGCCAAGTGTGGCTCACATTGCCTAGGAACTGGTAAAATAAAAACATTGCATGTATGTGCGACTTTGTCAAAATAAACCCAACTATTATGCATAGCTATCATGCTCTACTAATCCCCCAAACTATTTAGTAGATCTATATTCAATATAACTAAAATAAACAAATGACAAATTTAAAAAAGTATATATAAGATAGGAAGCATCAAGAAAAAAAAAAAAAGAAAAGAAAAGAAAAGAAAAACAGACACATTCTTGGACTCCCCCCACCCCGCCCCCTACAGACTCGCTGAACTGAGGATGTTTTTTATTTATGAAGTTTTCCAGGTGATTTTTATTCATGCTTGAATTTGAAAAGCAATAATCTCCCTGTATCCAAGCATGAGTCATTCACTCTCTCCTTCATAGAACTGCCAGTGATTTTTAAAAACACCCTTAGCACCATGAATATCATGTGTATACTCCTTAGTGAGGCACTGGACCCTCTGCATGCTTCTATTCAGGGACCTGTGACATTTTATTGGAGAGGTCTACTTAAAAGACCATTCCTTCCATTGACCATGAGCACTCGGGAGTGTTGGTCTTATTCATCTGCAAAGCTCTCCTGTCTAGCACTGTGCAATTGTTTATTGAACAAATTAAGTGAACTGTTAACTCACACTTCATTTTCTTGTGGCAAGAAACCTATTAATCAATCTGACAAGTTTAGAAGGATGGATCTAATTCCTTTGTCTTGTTTTTTTTTTTTTTTTTTTGATGATTTTTTTTCCCTCCAATTTCAAAATATATGTAACTGGGAGTTGAGGGGAAAGTGAGAGAGTTAAGCCCATGGTTAAAAGTAGTCAGTCAAAATAAACTCCACTCTAGTTAAAGAAGCTATAAAATGGTTTATGAGGATCACCCAAGCAGCCACCACTTTGCAAGGAAGGAATTTTGTGAGCTAATTGTGTATTCTATAACTAAGAAAGATTAAGACGGTTTGTCCTCTTGCCCCTGAAATTTTATCAAGGGTTCCCAATTTAAAATGTCATCCACAGGCGTAATGTCTTTCCTTCTTTCTTCTTTAGAGGGTTTGGAGTTAAGGGTAGCCTTCTAAGTAGGCAGTTGATAGATGCAATTTTAGGTGAAGACTCCATTTCAGAGATGAACACACTGAGGTTTAAAGAGTTTCAGCAAGTTACCAAGGTTCCACCGGTGGCAGGAAGTGGGTGGGAAGGAACTGGGGTCTGTCTGAGGTAACAGCTAGAACCATCCGTCTACACTGGTATCCTCTTGGCGGGTTCCCCAAGGTTGGAGTCTCAGGACTTTATGAGGAACTTAAAAATAAATCAGATGGCACCATAGTCCTGATAAATTAGAATCTTGGGGGTAAGACAGAGAAATTTCTATTTTAAAAGCATGTTTGGGAAATTGCTAGTTTATCTTTTAATGTTCTGATACTGAGATCTGTTTGGAAATGTAGAAACAGGCAACCATCCTACCTAGAAGGATCTGAGCCTGTCTCAGGCAACATAGTGGGCACCTGCCACTAATTCAATGGTTCTTTCAAAATGTGTTCCCCACAGGGCAGCAGCTACATCACTTGGGCATTTACTTTTAAAAATGCAAATAGGAGTCAGGCACAATGGTGCCTGCCTGTAAACCCAGTGACTAGGGAGGCTGAGGCAAGAGGATCGCAGGTTCAAAGCCAGCTTCAGAAACTTAGTGAGGCCCTAAGCAACTTAGTGAGACACTGTCTCAAAATAAAAAATAAAAAGAACTGGGGATGTGGCTCAGTTGTTAAGTGCCTTTGGGTTCAATTTCTAGTACAAAAAAAAAAAAAAAAATGCAAATAGGAATGCTGTACCCAGAATGGAAGTTTTGATCAGTACACACAACATCAGCCATTTCATACCATCTCTCCACTCTCTCTGCAATCTGGGTTTTAATAGTCTTCTAGATAAAATTTGAGAAACATCTAATCTGGTTGATTATTATAAAGATGTGCATATTGAATATGGAGAGGAGAGAAACAAATTTCTAAACTACCATAGCTCAGTGCCAGTGAGGACTCTGAGTGCATGCCATGCACTGGCAGGTGGGGTGAGAGAGCAGCAGAGGGTTCCAGGGAGGTGAGAGGGGACCTGGGGACCTAGGCAGGGAGGCAGGTAACCAACAATTTCCAAGGCTCCCCAATATTGCCTCAGGCCAGTCCTGCCTCCCTTAGCACCTGCCTTTCTTCTAAGAAGTAAATGTCAAAAGTGGTTTTCTTTGAAGGTGACACAGGTATTTAACACCTCAAACAGCTAGAATCTCACTAGACAGTTTTATGATGTGATAATTTACTTCTTACAAGTAAGTACACTTTGCCCAGGTAGAAACTGACTAGTTAAATTTAGGTTTCAGCAAGGAATTCCAGTGAAACAACATCTTCCCTTTCGAAGGCAAATCTGATTTATCTTTGTTTTTCTAATTGAAAAATTGTGATTGTCTGAGTTCATTGCATCACTAAAATAATGGGCCTATGATTGGTCAAAAGCCAGAATGCTAGGGATTCCTGTGATTTAAAAACATTAAGTGAAGGTTTTTTAAGTCTTACTTTTCTTAGTATAGAATGAACATTTTTTTGTCTTAGCATTAGATTTTTTTTAATTATTTTTTTATTTTTATAGGCTGCATTTTGATTCATTGTACACAAATGAGGTACATCTTTATTTGAAAACACACAGAATTTTTCTACCTTTTCCTACCTTTTGGAAAGTCGAAATAAACAAGTGATATTCACTGTGTATCAATGGCGTACCAGCCCTGCATTAGGTATTGGGGACACAGCGATGAATAAGACAGAGTTTCTCTCACCTAGTCCAGTGAGAAGCTTGCAGTCAAGATTAACATGTGCATATCCCGCAGCAGAAATCATTCTGCCCAATCTAGGCCTGGATATTAGTAACATAATTGCCCGTACACTCATGTCTCTTACCCATCAGCATATCAAGCACCTACCTTAAGGGAATAATGATCACACTGGGAATTTTGAACAGAGGGAGTTTAAGATAGGGGACATAGGTGCTAGAGCAGTGAGGTGGCAGGACACTGAGACTCTCAGAAATCAGCAACCTGAGGAAGGATGAGAGGGACACAGGAAAGGATGGTGTTATTAGACCCCAGAAGCTGGCTCCTTGGATGGTTCTAGAATCGCAGCGGGTGCCATTTGGTAGAAGCTGGGATCCTGCTACGAGTGATGCCCATCACAATAGGGTGAGAAGGAGCGAATCCTCCGTTCCCCTTTCCTCTTGTGCTCCAGACTCTTGCCGGAGCCTCCCAGTTAGGAGGGGAGAAGGAAGTGGAAGCCAGAAGGGTAGGGCCGTCTGGAAACCACCATTCCCTGGTACAGAGCAGAGCAGGGAGGGTGCAGAACACGTCTGAGAACAGAGTCCTGCCGTCCTCCCAGGGAATTTCTGGTCAACTGCATCAGAGTAAGAAAGTTTTTGAGGTCAGAACCTTTCTTTCGGGGGGGGGGGGATCTCTGGGAGATGCGATGTCACAGAAGGAGGCTGGGGTGTATTGGTTAAAGCCACGTGGCAGGCACAAGACCCTTTCAGAACCAAGATCTGTGGATTCCCCATCAAGTCCCACACGTGGTCCAATTTTTAAGAAGATTTTTTCCTCTTGCAGTACTTGACATCTTCTTTCTTTCTCAGAGAAAATGAATCCAACAGTGAATCCACATAGGTATCCATATGTCCGCATTGGTAGGCCTCTCAGAGACTCAGAGACAGGATGCCTAAGTCAAAGAAATAAGTTGCAAACATCGTGGCCCTTAAGGCAATCATATTTGGGGCAGACAGTTCCCACTGGGGTCCTCAGTGGGCTCCTATCTCCCCTGTAGACATTTGATCTATTGCAGTTTTGCCAGGACCATTGGAAGAGATATCATGATGTAAAGTTAGCAGTCTTTCTCAAAGACTTAAAATCATCCCAATCCATTGTGGACCCATACTTTTGTAAAATAAAATCTATAAAGAAAAAGAATCACTAGAAAATTTCAATAGAAAAAGACATGCAAAATACAGGTCTAGGTATTTTTCTTTTTTAATTAGATTCAACAGCATACAATGACTCTATTCTATTGTAGTGAAGTTTCTAAATTCTTATTCTCTGTTCTTCCTGTAACTCCTCCGAGACCAGTCAGTCAGTCTCTGCACAGAGACCAGACCAAGGGCCAGTGTCCTCATGGCTGCCAGAGACTACTCTGGAGAAAGGTGACTTTCCCCATTCCTGTCCTTTGTGACCTGTGAGTTTCAGGAAGTCATGCCCAAGATCTAACAAAGTGCAGGATCTGCAAATCAGCAAGGACCAGGTGCACACGACTCTGAGGAGGACTTGCAAAGGCCCTGGTTTTTCAGGCCCGTGCGTGCACTCTGGCTTAGTGCAGTGGGGTCTGCTTCTTTTCCATCTGCCTCATTTTTATGTTCTTTGGAGGCTGACAACTTGGAAAAGGCAGCAGACATATCTAAAAATGACAGTTATCTTCAGGGAAAGGAAAATGGCAAATATTAGACAAAAAAGTATGAAGTAAATTTTTCACCCTGAAGGGCCAAAGAAATCATTAGAGTTATCTGACAGCCACAGTCTCCAGGCACATGACTTGCCCCCTGGCTATCTCATTGCTATTTATATGAGCCGGGATGTCTATCCAGTGGCCAGGGCTGAAATCACGTGGGATCTGTAAGAACTTAGACATGGCCCAGAGTGAAAGAGACGGGAAACCCTTCTATCTGTCTCTTTAAAGTCTGGATTCCAAATTATCCGCCTGTAGTTTATAATTAGTTACTCTTCTCCAAACACACACACACGCACACACACAATTCTTCTTCCCTCCAAAACATCGCATCAAGCAAATTGCAAATTAAAACATTAGGAGTTAAAAACATGTCTCTACTCCTGATATTATTATTTTAGTTACATACTGAGTATTGAAACACAGTGAAATAACAATAGCTGCTCTTTTTCCAGGGCAAAAATATTCAAACAAATTATGAAATAGGAAGATCAAAAGACTTCCCTTATTCTTTATTTAAATCTACCAAATTTTATGTTAAAAAAGTTGCCATGATTGACACATTATTACAGTTATATAACTGGATTTAATACATTCCTATGGAGCGTATTGTCAAATGCAATCACATGGGGTGCAGGATCTCTTTCTGGTTGAGAAATTGGTTCTCTCTAATGCCCTTTATTAAAGTTTAAAGGAAGTGTTGACTTGGCGGTGGAGGAAGGATGGCGAATGAGCTTTCTTATGGCTGACCTTTAGGGACTCTGTCCATAGCACTGTCGTTAAGTATGGCAGAATGCAGAGATGTTTGTGAAAGAATGTTAAAAAAAAAAAAATCCCAAATACCTCACCTCCGCGTGATCCCCCACATCCATCTCCCAAGATCACTCTGTTTTGACACGTCTGTGTGCATGTGTTCCCAACGAGAGTTTGATCATCCTTTCACCAGCAGCTACAATCCTAAGCCATATGTCAGTGCGTTTATCAAAGAAAAGCTCAACTGTATATTCTTCATATTGTTTCAGCAATGGATTCTAATCACCAGAGCTTAAGAATATGTTCCCACAATCTTTGACAAAAGTGAAGTTTCTCCATTTCAGCCTTTAGCATGATTAAAAAAAAAACAAAACAAAAAAACAAAAAAAAACACTCTGTATGTATTGCAATTCTTACTGCAGCTGCAGCTGAGTATCTGCTTTCTCTCTGAAGATCACATCTTCTTTTTGACTAGGTTGTGCATTTAAGACCTGAAAACTGTGACCCCCGTTGCCTAGCAACTGAGAAACTCAGGCCTCAGCCCTGGTGGGCAAGATGGAAAAAGGTCAATTAACATGACAGGCCTGTCCTTATCAATATGCTACTGTGGCAGCTGCTTTTATTTCTACATAGTAATATATCATAATAAGTTTTGTAGGTCTTTACACTGTGGTTCTCCCTTTTGAATAAAAGCATAACTAAGACTTGAGGGGATGTCTGATATAACAGAAAATGTAACCATAAAAAAAAAAAAACAAACCTAGAATAGAAATCATCTGACTGCTGAGTACCCTGCCGGGCTGCCTGAGGCTGATACACATTTCCATTGAGTTATTTTATGATCAGGCCAGTATGTTATTGAAATATTATCTCTTTAGCCTTTCTCATTCTGATAAGAAATGACAGGCTCTCAGAGCAGTAATACATACAGTACAAAATGTGGTGCTACGGACAAAATTCACCCAGGTAAAGAAACTTGACTTTGGAGAACTTCCATTAAAACTGATTGTCCCTGGGTTGTATTTTCAAATAAGGCACAGTATACTTCCTAATGTCCACTTCTAATTGTGATGAGAATTTGCAGCCTCTGTTGAGGATTGCATTTAGACCAATTATTGAAAAACATTCAAGAAAAAGTCTGCAGTGTTTTTATAACCATTTGCAAGATGTGATTCCTTAGCAAGTGATGTAATGCTATCATGTTTCAGAGGCACAGGTAAGAGATACCATCAAGCTGGGCACCGTGGCACACATTTGTAAACCCAGTGACTCAGGAGGCTGAGGCAGGAGGATCACAAGTTTGAGGACAACCTGGACAACTTAGTGAGTCCCTCAGCAGCTTAGGCAAGATGCTGTTTCAAAATAAAAATCAAAAGGGTTGGAGAAGTAGTTCAGTGGTAAAGCACCCCTGAGTTCAATCCCCAGTACCAAAAGAAAAAAAAAAAAAAAAAAAAAAAAAAAAAGAGTTACAATCAGGATTTAAAGGGTCATTCTTGAAATGAAGAGGAGACAAAATTAAGAATATAAAATTTCAAGTTAAATATTCAGAAGGTGGTCTGATTGAGAACTACTCTGGAAATAATGTACAATACACACAGTTTTATTTTTTTATTTATAGACCTTCCATAGAAATGTGCCTGATCTTACCACTGTGCATTGAGTTGTGCATTTATTGGTTCTTATTGTCATATAATATGCAAACCATTTCACAGAGACAAAATCGATACCTATGTTTTTAGGTAGGTAAGGTAGGCACATGGTCCCTTTATATGGATGTTGGGAGACCTGGGTTTTATTCTCTGACCTGCTTCTGATTAGTTGTATGACCTTGGGCAAGCTGGACCATCTCCAGATCTCAGCATTGCCTTCTAGATCCAAGAAGTTGAGCTACATAATTTCAAGTGTTCTCTTGGGATTGTTCCACCCTCTATCAGTGACACTCTTTCCTCTGCTCTTTCCTGTCTCATTCTTTGGTTATGTAAACTAAGATATCTGTATGATTTTGTTTAATTGCCACTGTGTGTATTTTAAGACATTTTGACCTTTTGACAAATGGGACATATATTTAGGCAATCCCAATAACCAGCATGATTTGGGGTTGTAGAAATTGACCGTCTTGAAGTTATCATTTTCCTCTGTTCAAGCTGGTTTCTGTGAACTTATGGGATTTGTGACTGTTTTCCGTTTTGCTTTCCTTTTCTATCTTTCTTTCCTCTTTTTTTTTTTTTTTTTTAAATAGCACTAATGTAGAAGCAGATGTTGTTGCTCTCCTCACAAATGCTTCACAGTGAATCATCTTAGCCTCTCTGTAAAATTTTAACTTAATGGAGTCCTGGCATTTCTGATGAGACGAGGAACTTAATTTTATAGAACAACCTATTGAACAAGCTGTTCTCGGACATTCCCATCTCAACTAAATGTTAAAAGTATTAAAATTCACATTAGCACCAGAGGAAATTTTGCATGGGTAATCCTTTAATACAGTGTTTTATGGCTCTATTAGCAGCACAGCAGCTGGTGACATGATGAATTTAATCCATTAAAAAATTCAGTAAGAGGTTTAAAAGTCAGCTTTTTAAAACATTATCTTGCTGCAGGGAAAGAGAACTTTTCCTCAGGGTGAGAAATGGAGTGGCTTCACACTGCGGCAGGTATAGGAAACCAACCTGCATGAGGAACTTCTCACGCTCAGAGATTCGCACCTGGAGATGGGTGAGAATGATGCTTGAGAACTCAGGACTGGTGGGAAGGGGCTGAACAGAGAACATCCCCGACTCCCATCTTGCTCTTCTTCCTTGCTTGTCTGAGAAGGTGTATGATAAACATTTAATGACTGTTTTCTATTTTTTTTTTTTGGTACCAGAGTTTGAACCCAGGGTTGCTTAACCACCGAGCCACATCTCCAACACTTTTTATTTTTTATTTTGAGACAGGGTCTCCCTAAGTTGCTTAGGGCATTGCAAAGTTGCTGAGGTTGGTTTTGAACTTTCAATCCTCCTGCCTTAGCCTCCTGAGCAACTGGGATTACAGGCATGTGCCCCTGCGACCAGCTGATTGTGCTTTTGAACCTGTTAGCATTTCCATTTGTGTTGATGTATATATATATATAAATAAAATCAGAATCTCTCTGAGCTTTTCTTTAGTGATGTAGTTATCTCCTAAGGACTTAAAGGAAAAAAAATTCTCATTTTTGATACAAATATACTTCCGGTGAAGTAACCTGAATATAAAAGCTTTGGCATGAAGGACTAAAGATCTCACCTTACAGAAACACCCCCAGTTTGTCCTATGAGGCATTGGGATAGATTGGGGACACAGGGCAACTAAGTCACACCTTGAATGGCTTAGTAAGTGAGAAGTTGTCTAGGAGTGGTTAATGATTTTAACCACTAGGTTTTAGGTCTTTCACTAATCTTTCCAAAATAACAACAAAACTACATTATCTACCCCCAATTGATTTTGCAAGCCACTAGATAAAAATCACCATCCTCAAAGTCGCCAGTTTGTTAAAAGGAGAATTCATTTGTAACAAATACATATTTCTGAACAAAAGCAGTAACAGGTCACCTTTTATCAAATTGCCCAATAACTGCAAATGAGTTTGTTACTGTATTCAACCCTGCTGAATTAAAAAAAAAAAAATAGGTAGCTTAACTTAGCAGCAACTTTTGCCTAAACAACTCGTTTATTCGATGCCCTTGTTGGGGTAAAGTGGCTCTAGACCTATCCTCACTTAGCATAACTCGACGGAGAAGGGAATTGCCATGTCTCGTGGTGCAGCTATTATGGATCATAAGAGCAAAAATGTAATCCAGTTCGTGTGCCTGGCAGGAGATCTCTAATGGTCCCTAAAGTGTAAACAAACCACCAGGTTGAAAAGGGAAACAGCTATTGTATTCTCCGGCACTAAAAATTGGTTTATTTTTCTTCCAACATGAAAGGCTCCATCTTTCTCAGTGTGCACGGGGCACCTGGATGCGAAAGCTCCTTCCTCCTGAGGTGAACACTCTAAAATCATTGTTCTCCGTGCAAAAGGGAATGCTACCGATAGTTTGCCTTCTAATGGAAAGTTCAGCATATTTAGAAAATATTTGAATTTACCAGTTGATGGCGAGTTGAATGAAATCTGTTTGGATAATATCTGATCCTGTGTTTGAGGCCAATTGATCTAGTTGGTCCCCCCGGCACCCCCTCCTACCTTCATAAAGGCACCTTTTACGGGTGTGCAATAGTGTGTTTCTTTTTCCAATCTACATGGTTCCTTGTCACTGAGCTTGTTGTAAGAAGGGTTATGCAGTTTGAGCATTCGACTAATAACAGTGCCTCAAAACACACACGCACACACACACTCCACTAAAATGACTTCCCTGTTGGAAAAAAAAAAAAAAAAACAAAACAGCATAACTGAAATCCATTCAATGGTGTCCTCTGAATCACACAACACACCACTTTCAGGTACGACGTGATTTTCATGGGCAAAGGGATTTGGGTTGACATTTCAGATTTTATTGTAAAGGATAAAGCCAATGTAAATTAATCTATGTCTCTGACAAGCCGAGGGACTTCAGTAGAGCTGAGTCTGTTACTTCCATTCCTAAAGAAAATTTCTTTCTTTCTTTCTTTGTTGGGTGGTGCTGGGGAGGGAACCCAGAGGAAAGTGCTTTATCATTGAGATGTAGCCTCAGCCCCTGACGAATTTTTAAATGAGATCAGTCTCTGTTTCTTGCTAGATTTCAGGGATTTGTGAGTTGCTGCTTTAGGATAGCACAGATTGGGTCCAAATGGGCGACTCCGTATCTCCATATGAAATGACGATTCCTAGTGTCTAAGAAAAGGCTCTCATCCACTTCACCTCTTCTCCTTCCTCCCCCCAGTGGAAAGCTCTGCAGTCTGACACGCCCCAGCACCCACCTTATATAAATGAGCTATAACTGGCCTCTGTATTTAGGACCCTACATTGTTTAGTTTTTTGATGGTAGGTTGAGACCTTTTTGCTCAAAAGCCTGCCAGTGCCAAATTCAAGTTTTTACACATTGATTATTAGTTTTTTTTTAAAAAAAATTTTTAGCCCAAACCATCAAAATTCCAAGCCATTTAGAGACACCTTGCTTCACATGCCCCAGAAAACCTCACCAAGAGCTGTCATCCATTGTTAAGACAGGGAACCTTCTGAGTTCTGCCACCCCGCGGGGGGCACATTGCCATGCCAGAGCCCTCCCTTCGGCTGGGGATTCCTTTGCCTTCTCCCCTTCTGAGCGGTGGCTTCTGCTCTGCAGCTCCACATATACTTCTGCTGGAGGGTCCATCCCCTGGGTGTGATTCTGTTCAGTTGCCACCTGATAAAGCCAGGTGCGGCTGCCTCTTCTTCCCTCATCAACCTCAGGTTCCCAACCCCCTGACGACCATCCTTCTTTTTCCTTTCCTTCTCTTCCTCCCTTAGTTTCCTTTCTCCTTCTGCCTTTTCTCCCCCTCTTCCTCTTTCCTTCTCTCCCTGTCTTTCCTCCTCTCCTTTTCTTTCTTTCCTTTTTTTGGTACCAGGGATTGAACTCAGGGTTGCTTAACAATTGAGCCACTTCCCAGCCCTATTTTATATATTTCATTGAGAGACAGGGTCTCCTTAAGTTGCTTAGGACCTCTCTAAGTTGCTGAGGCTGGCTTTGAACTTGCTATCCTCCTGCCTCAGCCTCCTGAACCACTGGAATCACAGGCCTAGGCCACCATGCCCAGCTCTCTCCTTTTCTTCTTTTGATGAAGTAACCTTGACTGCTATGGGCCCAGAAGAGGAGGAAGATGGGTTTGTAGCTCTAGAAAGTTCACCAGAATATACACAGCCTGTCAGGTGTGGACCAAAAAAAGGGATCACTCTTTCCCTGCTGAGCAGCTACTGTGGAGAACCACCAGCTGAGTAAGTGAAGGGCCTCCTGCTCTGGGGCTGCAGCCTCTCTGGGGGACAGCACAGATGCACCTGGAGAGCACAGACACTTTTCCCTCAGACCTGTGTTCCCATAACCTGTGAGCCAGTTTCTTCCTCTGCTCCCTGGCTAGGATCTCCATTCATTTATCCTTTCATTCTGCTGGCTTTGACCGACTCTCTCCTATTCGCCGTGCATTGTTGTGGGCACAGGGTACAATATAGAAGGAAGCGGAGTATCAATGAGAATCTGATGTAAAGTCCAACCAGATAGGAAAGTGAGCTAAGAGAAATGCCCACCTCTCCAAGGTCCAGTAGATTGTGGGGAGGGGTACAACATCAGGGTGGGGACGAGAGGTTTCTTTTTGCCTGCCTGAGGCCTGGGATCTGAGGTAGGGAATCTGGCAGAACTCCGAGGTTCTCTTGGGAGGCCCTTGAGAGTGTGGGGTATGGATGGGGGAGGCTGAATCTCCCTAAGAACACTCTTAGTTCCTTGGTCCCAAAGTGAGTTCCCAGTAAACCCAGGAAGTGCTCAGGATGAGGACAGGCACACTGACACATGTCTTTGGAGAATGCCCTTCTCCCCTTCTGAGCAGTGACTTCTGCACCGTAGCCTCTGAACAGATTTCATCCTACAAGTCCTCTGAGACCATGTGCTGATGCACATTCGGATTATCTGGGTATGATGATGGTAGCTCAGTGGATCCACAGGGAGCCTCAGAGTCTGCATTTCTGACCAACATCCAAGCGATGTGACGCTGCTGGTCCACAAACCATATTTTGAACAACAAGGCTTTGCAGGTTCTTTCTGTCTTAGAGTCTATTAAAGGCCTGGGAGAATCGTCTACTAAGTAATGTGGTTTTATTTGTCTGACAGTCTTCTACCAACTAACCATAGCACTACTTGGGAAGTTTTGGAGAATCATTGTACTATTAGCCTCAAGGTATTTCACTGCCTTATCAACCACTTATCAATTATCATTAGCAACCATTATCAAGTGTGGGTGAGTGTCTGCATTGGAGTGTGTGTGTCTTGAAAGTCCAGGGTGTGGATGGTATGTGGTAACAATAACTCCTACAGTGGTCCATATCAAGTAGGAAACTTACTGAGGCCCCATTCAGAGGCGGGGTGTGTTTCCTCCCCTTGAACCTGTGCCAATGTGACAGTCTTGACTAACAGAACACAGAGGAAGTGGGATTTGTAAGGTGGGGTCTTAGAGGTGATTTGGTTTCCAACTCTTCTTTCCCAAAACAATGACTCTCAGCCTTCACCCAACGTGTAAGAAGTCTGGAGAGAAAGTGTGTGGGGGTAGGGGAGAAAGATGGGGAAAAAGGAGGAGGAGGAGGAGGAAGGCACCCAGTGAAATGCTACTGTTCCTGCACCCTGCTGTTCATTCTTTCCAGACCAGCACTAAACAAGAGTAAAAAGTTTCCAATACAACTGCACCTGTATTAAAGAAAGACCTCAAATAAGAACTGCTCAGGTGAGCCCAGTTAGCTCCAGGATTTGTAAGCAAAATAAATGACTGTTCCTCTTTTAGATCACCATTTTGATGTGGTTTTTAGGCAGCATTTGATGTCTAGGAGAGTCCCAGTTATAAGAAATTATTCAAATCAAGGACTTGCTTTTTAATTTTCATTGAGGGTCAAAGAAAGACTTGGTTTGTCTTTGTTTGAGTTGACATAAACAATAGGTTGCTCTTAGAATTTTCTAATGGATGGAGTCCTCATTGTCTGTAGTTAGTTTCCAAAACATAGGCGTACTCTCTCTTTTTCTCTCTCCTTCCCTTTCTCTGTTTCCTCATACCTTTCCAAGGATAAGGCTGTGTTCCATAAAGCCAGATGACACAATTTGATAAACAAGCAGACAGCCATTAAAATGAGTGACTGTCAAAAATTTTCCATGCTTATTTGTTATTAACGACTCAGAATGTGAAGGTGCAATTCAAATAGTTTATTATTGTTATAGGTTTGTAGCAATATATTACAGTTTACGCCTTGGCTTGGAAGTTGATTACAAGTTTTATGAGACTGAGTGCCTGTTATTGGCAATCTTGATGTTTTCTTTTTCCCTGTAACATGTCACAGACAATTGATTTATATGTAGTCAGTGATTTTTTATATTATATAATTTCAGTAAAAAAAGTAAAGAAGAAAGTGTAGATTATGGAGTAGAAAAAGGATAATGAAGGCTACATCAGTCACATGGAGGGACTTTAAACGATATTATTAATTCACACATATTCTCTAAAATCCATTCTGAGAATATTTTATATTCTTTGTGAGACACAGAACAACAAGTCATCAGAGACTTTTTATAAACACAGGTGGTGCTTATTAACTGAGAAATAAAAATTTTACACTCCTGATGATTAGCCTAGGCAAGTTTTCATGTGCTTCTGCACTTTTGGAAAATGGTTTTTATTTTCTTTCCTATTTTTTTCCCTCTCAATTCTGATTACTTTCATTCTATATGAACAGCTTGAGTTAGTGGTGCAGTGATACCTAAAATATCTCTGACAGATTTTGGGGGAAAGATATCAGCAGTCTATTTTACAACGATCATTGTAATAAAATATGACACTCTACAAATTTTAGCAGACGTGGTCATGCAGGCTCAATGCAAATAAGGACTTTATATGTGAACGGAGAATGAGAATTTCTATCCACAAATAATTGGCTTAAAAGGGAAAATTTAAATTGCCTGTTTTATCTGTGTTTGTTATATATTGCTTATATGATTTTTCGTATAATTATCAGAGTTGCCTGGTTATTTTGTTATTGTTTTGGTATGTGCAGAAAATAGTACCAAAAGAGCAGGAAAAACCAGTCAACCACCACCAACAAGAAAAAGAAAGAAGGAAGGAGGAGACTGAGGAGGATGCCCAACATGATGGGAACAAAGTCCGCAAACAGAAAGTCCTAACAGTTTATTTGAGGGTAAGCATGGAGGTGGTTTCATTATAGTGTATGTTCTCTGAAGGAGAAAGGATTTTGGAGAAAATATTTGAAAGAGGAGTCGATGAATCTTAGAAATCCTCGAAAGGAAAAAGTGTGTAGTGTGAGGAGTTGTGAATTTAAACCTGTGGAGGGCAGGAGAGTGGACAGGAGACACCGAAGGACATCAGCAAGCTTTGGATCAGAGGCTGAAAAGAGAAATCGGAATTTAATGCACGCTGTAGAGATGGTTTATAGGACTATTTGCAAATGTGGGAGCCCATTTTCTATGAACCAGAATCACTTTTCCCAACCTTGTATTATTTCAATTTTTTATTCCATTTGCTCTATACAGAAATATTTTAGGTACACACAAGTTAGTGTGTATGACGATGAGCAATAAAAATCTCCATAGGTGAATATACATATATCTGTGTATTGACTTAAGATATTTCTCTAGTTGAATATTTGTGCATTTATTTATTATCTATCATCTTACCTGTCACTTCCATATCTTTCTATCCATCCCTCTATCTGCCTGCCAGCTGTCATTCATTATAAATTAGAGAGGGCATGGAAGATGGTACCCTAAAACCATCCAGTATTCAGAAATGAGAAAGTGCACTATATGAACTAGAAAAGATTTGATGTATGCATCAAAGCAGGAGTCCCAGAGAGCAGCTAATTGAGAGGCAGGAGCCTGGATCATTGGCCATGGCTGTGTGAGAGTGGGTTTCCTTGTAGTCAGATGAGAAGAAAGGTACCATCACTCACTGCAAAGAGTTTAGCAACTGATACTAAAGAACAGGTTTCTGGAAAGCCATCATGTCCTGTTCTATCTAACAGAAAGAACTCCCTCATGGGAATTCAGAGCACAGGGCAAATGTATCCAAGTTGGATCAGGTCTCAGGAAACATTGACCTCTGAACTCTTGAGGGGCAGTTTGCTGTCCTCGCATCTTCCACTTGTTTGGTTAGGCTTTCTACTGCTATGGTGATATGTCTGTGGCTGACATTAAGTGAAGGCTGAGGGAGGAACAATAAATGCCTACTAAATAAGCCTTGAGTCTCTTTGATTTTAGTCTATTATCAGCTATAATTGAGATTAAGTATTTACAAATAGAAAAGCTAAGAAAACATAATTCAGAGTTTGAGGTTTAGAGTCAAGACAATGCAGAATGTTTAAATAAGAAACTTTTACTTTTTAGCAATGGGGTTTCATGACTGAAGTGATGGATCAAGAAAAATGTGCAGAGGCAGGATGATGGATGAGATTTCTTCCTTCAGCTGAGTATTTATTGAGCACATACTACTTGCTCAGTTTCTGTTAGTTTTGCTTTGGAAATGAAGACTGCAAAGTGAGGAAAGAAGTAGCAAAAGTTGATGACATTCTCTGTAGGCTTCATAGAGATGGTAGAGGGGTACATGTCAGCATAAAGTGCTTCAAATTCACATTTAGGATTTGTTTCTGAGAAACAAGAGATGATATATCCGTCTTTTTGAGAGGAGGTGAACAGAGTCTCAAGAGTTATAAAGAGGAAAACTAGAATGGAATGTTATGAAGAAGGAAGAAAAGAAAAAAAATACATATATATATTTATGTTTTATAGATAGAAATTTTTCTACAAGTGTCTCCTTCAGATTTCTGATATCCTCAGGTGGTTTGCAATGTGTCCACAGGTCAAAGGGCTGATACAGGGAAAAAGTGATGAAAATATTTTATTCACATACATTACTTAAATGTGAAAAATTTCAATCATCACAGAAATCATGACATTTTACACAACTGCTACAGTATTTAAAGCAGCATGTGCTCTATTAGGGCTATGCTCTTTGGTCGTCTTGGCTAATCTTCATGTAAAAGCAAGTAGTTTTCCTCAGGTTATATCTTTTCATATTATCTGAGAGTTTGTCTTAAGTTTATAAAAGGACCACTTTCTTTGTGACCACTGAGTTGCATGGTGTCCCCAGTTTACAAAAACCACAATGACTACAATCTTGGGACAAAATATTTGAAAACAAAAATCAACTCCTTGAATCACCGAAGAACAGCATTGGAAACCAGACCAAGGGAGTGGAACTAATTTTCCTGTTTCTTAAGACTTTTAGCTTGGAGGCAAATCCCAACCAGCTCCTATGTGGGACTGTAAAACTTGGACAGAAACCCAAGAAAGGACAGTCAAAGATGAGGGAAAACTCCAAATCTGAGTAATAGCTTTGTCCAAATCTCTGGATAATTCCTGAGCACATTGGAAGGACAGACTTCAAGTAGTTCAACCAAAGCTAAAAGAACTAAACTGAGGTTTCATAATTTGACATTTGAGTTTAACCAGTTGCAAATGTATTTGTATATATACTTGTTACAAATATATTTTTAGAGAAATGGGTAGAATTCATCGTTTTCACAAGATAGCATTCCTAATGTTCAAAATACAATCTACAACTTTAAGACACATAGAGAAAAATGAAAATGTGATTCATATTCAAGCAAGAAAGAAATCAATGGAGATTGGTCTCAAAATGATGCAGATGTTGGTATTAGCAGGCAAGGCTTTAAAAGCAGCTTAAGGGAGAAATATGGCTAAAGTGAATGAAGATACAGGAAATCTCAGCAGAGAATTATAAACTATTAAAAGCAAAAGAGAATTACATGATTAAAAGGTACAATATCTAGAATATTTAAATTACTGTATGTATGTGATAGCATACTGGATATGATAAAAGAAAGAATAAGTGACTTAAAATTATGCAATCTGTAGGATAAAAAGGCAAAAATGTCAACATCAACAGAAATTCATAAAATCCCACAAAACCATGGAAAACATCAAAGCATCAAATATAGATGTAATCTGAGACCCAGAAACCAAAAACATAAGAATGGGAAGAAAAGGTATTTGAAATAGACCCCTCGTGAGAATAAAATATGTAAACCAGGGAAAGACATTTTACATACACAGGAATAACTTTTTAAATAATCACTGATTTCTCTTCAGAAAGACTGGAAACTGGAAGGGAATGGAATACTTTCTTTAAAGTTCTGAAGGAGAAACACAAACTGTCAATCCCAAATTCTATGTTCATGGAAAATATCCCTTAAAAATGAAGGCAAAAAAACAAAAGTCTTTTTCAAATAAAAAGCAATCAAAAGAACCTGTCAACAGGAGACCTGTATGAGAAACTCAAACGAAGTTCTTCTGAGCGAAGGTAAATAATACCAGATGGAAACATATTTTCTGGAAGAAATGAAAACCATCAGAGATGGTAAACATCCAGGTAAATATGGAACAATTTTTTCCTTTCTTATTTTCTTTTAGACAATATAATTCTATTTAAAGCAATAATTATACACATTTGTGAGTAGTGTGTATTATATGTAGATGTAATACATATGTCAACTATAGCATAGAAAATGGAAAAAGGACAGTTTTTATTGAAAATACTGAAATATTAAGGGTGTATATTGTATTGGAATCCACTTAAAATGTGCAAAGCAGTGATGTTCAATACCTGATAGATAAATTAAAATGAAATTTAAGAAAATATTCAAAGAATCTAAGAGGAAAAGAGAAACAGGGGTTCAAAAATTCAAAAGGACTGATATCGACAAACAATAAAATAGTGTGTTGTTCTAATTCTAATCATACCATCAGTACACTAAATATTAGTAGACAAAATATGTCAGTCAAAGGGCAGAGATTATCTTATTGAATAAAAAGTAAGACATAACTATGCAATCTCTACAAAATGTGCTTTAAATGCAAAAACATAGATGGAACAAAAGTAAATGGATAGAAAAAGATAAACAAATAGTAAACGCAAGAACAGTGGAGTGAAATTAATATTAGATAAAACAGACTTCAAGACAAAGAGCATTACCAAAGATAAGAACATTTTATAATGACAAAAACAGTTTGTCAGGAAGTGATAATAATCATAAATGTGTTTAAGTGTGATGACAAGGTTTCTCAATTGAGAATGAGTCAATACTATAAAAACTTAAAACTGTAACATGTCTCTCTTAGCATTCAATCCATAGAACATTTAGACAAAAAATTAATTAAGACATGGAGTATCAGAACAACCCTATTTACCATGTTGACTAATTGATATTTGTAGAAAATTATGCCCAACCAATCAGAATACATAGTATTTTCGAGTTATGATCAGCAATGCCATAAAGGTTAGCAGAGGCTATGTGGCATGAATTTCCATAAATTTAAAAGGTTTGAAATCATACAATTCTCCAGTATGTTCTCTGATTATAGTAAAATTACATACAAAATAACAAATAATAGTTGCAAAACACTAAATATTTGGAATTGATGTTCTAGGTAATCAAAAGGTCAAAGAAGAAATCAAAGGGACATTAGAAAATATTTTTAATTGCATATAATGAACATACAACAGATTGGAATTTGTTAGATACAGCTAATGCAGGCTTAGAGGGAAATTTACAACTTTGAATGCTTATGTTAAAATTTATATGATAGAGTGTGTTGACCTATGCTTTCTTCTAGCAGTTACAGTGTTTCCTAGGTCTTTGATCCACTTTGAATTAATTTTTGTGAGGTTGAGAGATAGAGATCTAGCTTTATTCTTCTGTATATGGATATCTAGTTTTCCCAGCATCATTTGTTAAACAAGCTGTCCTTTCTCCAGCATTCGTTTTTGGCACCTTTGTCAAGGATCAGAAGACTGTATCTATGTGGATTTGTCTCCGTGTGGTTTATTTATTTTTTTCTTACTCTATTGGTTTGCATGTCTGTTTTATGCCAGTGCTATGCACTTTTATGCAGTTTGTTACTGTAACTCTGTTGTATAAATTGAGATCAGGATTGCTCAGGATTTCTTTGGCTATTCTATGTCTTTTATTCTTCCTTATGAATTTTAGGACTTTTCCCCCCTAGTTCTGTGAAGAATGTCATTGAGTCCAACAATGGCACAGGCACTGACTTCCTGAAATAAAACCAAGAATTGATAAATGGGATGACATAAAAGTTTGTGGAGAGCAGTGGTGACAGAGAATGGGAGAGCAGTGACCGAGATTGGGGGTCTCTGATGACGTCATGGCTGTGGTGTGCCTGCTGCTTGGGACTGTCTCTGTGCAAGGGCACAGGATGCCCAGCTACTATGGTGATGCCCTTCCCCAAGAGGCTCTGTGCAAGATGATAATGCATAATGGGGATGAGGGGCAGGAGTAAGAGGAGAATGGAGGAACTTTAGATTACTTAGAGGGAAATGAGAGGGGGAAGGGGGTGGGGGTATGAAAGATGGTGGGATGAGACAGACATCACTACCCTATGTACAGGTAATGATTACATGAGTGGTGTGAATCTACATCATGCATAGCCTTAGAAATGAAAAGTTGTATCCCATTTGTGTACAATGAATCAAAGTGCAGTCTGTAAAAATTAAAAAAAAAAAAAAAAAAAGACCTTGATCTCAGGCACATAGGTCCCAGGGATAGAGGAATTCTCCAAAAGACAACCACAATGTTTCACCAGCTCTGCTCCTCCTGAGCCGGCCTGCTGAACAGCAACTTTAGACAATGGGCTTCTTGAGTGCTGCACAAAGCTCCTCACATTGCACATTTCAACTGTGGAAAAACTACACAGACGTTTCTCGTTCTGTAACTTTCCTGAGAACAAAGAATAATGCTTGCACCGTCTTTAATCTGATAATGAGACATATATAAATACAGACTGCTGGCATAATTCTTTAGAGCTGCTTCTCCATCAGAAAGCAGTGCTCCACCTGATCCCAGCTATTTATCTTCATATCTGAGTGTGTGCGTCTTTCTTTTCTAATTCTCCATTGCCCCTCGACAGTATGCTTCTGTACAGCATAGGAAACAATAGAGCTTACAGAACGAGAGAAAATCTTTGCCAGCCAATCTTCCAACAAGGGATTAATATCCAGAATATTTAAAAAAAAACTCAAAGAACTTAACACCAAAAATAAATAAGTAACTCAATCAAGAAATGGGCAAACAATCTAAACAGATATTTGTCAAAAGAATAAATACAAATGCCTAGCAAATATATGAAAAAATGCTCCACATCCTTAGCAGTCAGAGAAATGCAAATCAGAACTACATTGAGATTTCATCTCACTCCAGTTAGAATGGCCATGATCAAGAATACAAACAACAATAATTTCTGGTGAGGATGTGGTATACACTTACACATTGTTGGGATTGCAAATTGGTACAACCACTTTGGAATGCAGAATGAAGTTTGCTCAAAAGATTAGGAATGAGCTCCCATATGACCCAACTATCCCACTCCTTGGCATTTATCCCAAAGAACAAACATCAACATGTCATGGTAATATATGCACACCGATGTTTACTGCAGCACAATTCCAATAGCCAAGTCATGGAACCAGTCCAGGTGCCCATCAACAAATGAACAGATAAAGAAAAGTGGTATATATACACACTGGAGTTTTATGCAGTCATAAAAAAGAATGAAATTATGTCATTTGCTGATACATGGATGGGAATGAAGAACATCATGCTAAGTGAAGTAAGTCAAACCCAGAAAGTCCAAGGTTGAATGTTGTATATGTGGAAGCCAGAGAGAAAAAAAGAAAAGAAATTTTAAAAAATGTTCTCCTGAGAACAGAAGGAAAGCAATAGAGTAGAGGAAGGGAACTTAGAGGGAGGGTGGAAGGGAGAGTCTATGGAAGTCCTGGGGAAAGGAATCTACCAAATTGTGCCACAATGAGGGCTGATTATGCATAGAATTACAATGCCATAATTAACACATTGATAACAATAGAAGGGAGGTCAGTAGATAGAGCTCACGGATCAGGGGAAGAAGGAGGGGCGGGAAAGGGAAGACACTGGGGAAGGACATTGATCAACTTATGTGTATACGCAAATACAGCACAATGAGCTGCACTATTATGTGTAATTATAGTGCATCAATAAAGCTTTTATATACCAAAGAAAATAAAGGAAAAGACAATTTTTAAAAAGAATAGCAAACTTGAATGACTTATGACGCTGGCTTTCAGACTTAACATGTAACTCTAATTATCACGATGGCATGCTGTTCACCAAAGGCTAGACAGATAGGTCAAGGGAAAAGAAGATTCCAGAAAGAGAGGAGTTCTCCTTCCTGTTCTTTCAGCTTTTCTGTGAGAGTGAAAGTATGTCAAAATAAAAAAATAATTTAAAGGGAATATAAAAGTGTTAAAATGATTTGATTAATAACACACGAGGGGAGATTATAATTCAATGCTAACTGAGTTGGCAGAAGAAATCCGTAAGTCAGCTGTATTAAAAACAAAAACAAAAACAACAAAAAAATGATGACAAAACCCAAACAAACTGTGCTTATTATTCTGAAATGTAAAACTTCCTCAAGGTTATTCTGTTATACTTTCTTCTATTTACAGAAAAACTTACATATTACAGCTGGGTATATATTTTAAGGTGTTATGAATGCTTCTTTTAAAATGTAAAAGCATATACGTTTCAAAAATTAAGCCCCAACAAACTATGTGGGAACCTTTTTTTTTATAAAGATGAAAGTGAATCTCCAACTACAGATGGCAGAGATGCTTGGCTGCCTATCCCTAGCCCCTCCGCCTTGTCCGGGGTTCCCCTGTCACTGAGATGAGGAGCCTCTATGGGTGGTGATGGTTTCCTGCCTCCAACTACTATCGATTCGTGCTCCTCTGCCTTCAGGATTTCTGCAGTGTGCTGGGCTCACAGGCACAGCTGCCTAAGATGGCTGAGGGTTTAGCACCCTTGGGAGCGTTGACAGATACATATCCTTGCTTCCCCTTTCCTCAGTGGGACATTTCCAGGACACATTCTGAAAATTTTCTCAGATAGAATTCAGTTGCCTGTAGTATTAAACCACTTACTAACTCACTCCAGGTTGGCTTTCCCCCTGTCCAGTATCATAACCCATTTGCTTACTTATACTTCCCAGGTCATACCCCAGATGACTTTCTACAGCCTAATCCTCGTTCAGTGTTTGCTTTCAGGGAAACCCAAACGACACACATTATCTTTAAATAAAATTAAAAAGGCCATTATGTCTCAAAACTTACAGGATGCCAGGTTCGGTGGCATATGCCTGTAGTCTCAACAACTCAGGAGGCTGAGGCAGGAGGATTAAAAGTTCGAGGACAACCTCAGCAACTTAGTAAGACCCTGTCTCAGAGGTTGCATATAACAAGTCTATTCATGTCCCATCAGCCGAATGGTGTCACCTGCAGAGACATCCCTGCAAAGTGGCTGAAGATGGCTATGGTTAGGTTTTCTCTCCAAGGACTCTGGTGAGCTACTTTTTTTAAACGTATGTAGCCAAGGTCATGAACACCCTGATTCAGCATATGTACTCAAGGTCATGAACATTTGCTCGTGAGCATGTGCTCACTTATGTGGCCCTTTGGCTGTGTGCCTTCTTTGGCCTGCATATAAAAAAAGTTTTATGGAAGGACTCAGAGAGAAAAAGGGGGCTAAAGTCTGGGGTACTAACTTCTGCCACCTCCAAATAAAGCACATCTACCATCCCAACTCTGCCTCACAACTTCTTCTACCTGCCAGGATCCTGAGTCTGTTTCCCAGGGTCTGAACCTCAGCCCCCAAAATGGGAAATCTGGGTAGTCATGTGACCAAGAAAAGGGCAAAAATACATTGAATGGGACAACTATAAATTTGGCTTTCAGGTTAAAATCAAAAACAAAATGTTTAGCATCAGTGCTTTCCTGAGTATTGGTAATTGCCAGTTAGAAAATTGAACGGTAAATGAATCTTTTACAATAGCAAAGTATCTCCTAGAACTTCCTAGAATATTTTGAACCAGAAATGTTCAGGATCTACCTAAAGATAATTTAAAAATATATGATACGGAATGTAAAGTTGACAAAAGAAAGGCAAAATTGTTAGTTGGAAACCGAGAGCTTAGAATACCTATGTTAAATTTTCTTTAATTTGTAGGATTAATACAATTTCAAATAAAAAATGACAACAAGTTTACTCTGTGGGTTTGACAACATAACTTTGAAATGTGTCTGATGTACATGTATGATTACATGAATGATATGGATCTACATTGTGTACAACCATAGAAATGGAATGATGTACCCCATTTGTGTACAATGAATAAAAATGCAGTCTGTAAAAAATTAAAAGATTAAAAAAAAATCTTAGGAGGGGAATATCTTAAAGATGGGCTTGGCATCTTGACATAAATCAAATAACAATTAAGATTATCAAAAAAAACAAAAAACAAAATGCACTCTGTAAAAAATCTAAAAAATAAATAAATAATAATAAAAAAAAACTAAGAGGAAGAAAAGTCCTAGAAAAAAAATATTAGAGAGAAGTGAAATGAGAAGGAACTTATACAAAACTGTAGATGCCATCTGTCAAAAGGGGGCTTAGGAGAGTCTAGTAGGGAGAAGGAAAGCCCATTGACCCTTCTAACAAGATTTAGGGACATGATTTTGAGAAACAGAAGGTCCTGGTTCAACCATTTTTCTGTGTGAACTTAGGCAAGTTATTTGCTCAATTTTATCATAAATATGAGCCAATAATACATACTTTAAATAATTTTTAAGGGTCAGCATTCTTTTTTTTTTCTTTTTACCACCTGTCTACCTTTCTGTAATCTCTGGGAATGAAAGGTGTCAATTAACTAAAATAATATTAAATCCCACATTCTTAGTGTATGCACATCACCTGGGATTGCAAAACATGTCTGTGATTACCAATGATAATGATGTCGAAGAGGAGGAGGAAGAAAGGAGAAAAAGAATTTATCATTAAACCCGACTTTCTCTTGATAGGCTACAGAATTTCACACAGCAGTTTATCTAAGAAGCAGTCATCAGTTTGGTTAAAGAACACTCTTCTCAATGTAAATTCCATTCTAGCCACTTATTATTGGAAATGCTAATTTCTCTGTGGCTCTGTTTTATCCTTCGTAAGATTCAAATAATAATGCTGAACTCTCATGGATGCACCAATGGAGACGTCAACGTAGTAGCAAAGCACAATTTATTGATGACTTATTCTGTTTCAGGTGGAAGGTACTTATGATGGATTAAGGCATCTAATACTTCACAAGAGGCAGGCCATTACCATCATCACCATCATCATTGTGGGTCTTATTTACATTTGGCAGATGAAGAAACAGAGGTAAGGAGTTTCTATCGTTAACCAAAAGTCACACAGTTATTCACTGTTGATATGAGGACCAGAACGGGTGTGACTCTTCGCCATTAGCATACTAATTGTATAAACGCCCAGCAATGGGTTCTTAATGGGGAAAGATAATAAATGACAGGACAGGTAATAGATAATAAATAACTGTTGCATTAGAATAGATGGGGAGGAATCTGGGTACTTCTATTTATGCAGTAAATGGAAGCTGCATATTGTGATCTAGTTGATCTGTCTTGTTGCCTAATCTTCATTCCAGGAAAGGAAAATTTAAAAGCTCAGTGAGTTTTTGTGGCTAGGGTCTGGTTTGTTTGCAAAGCACTGAGAACAGGACCTGGCTTGTGATAAGCATTCAATAAATGGGGTTATCAATGCTATAGTTCACCTTGTGACCAAAGGGTCTAGCCGAGTCCTTCCCTCTTCATTAGTCACTCAGTAGTACTTATTGGTTGAATGAATGCTTTCATTTATTTCTGAATCTCACATTTATGATATTCCCAAATTTTCCTAGAGTTATGATTTTAAGATACTCTGCTGTATCGAGAAGTATTTTAAGATAATCTACTGTGGAAAGGCTCTGTCTTAAATCAATGTTTGTTCATGACAAGATCTTTCATGTTTAAATTTGGTTCAGAACTACTGAATTTGTCAGGAAAAGGCAACAGTCTGAAATAAAGAAGAAAATAATAATTCACTTTGAATCGACAAACATTGCTTAAATATTTAGGAGAAGTAACTGATTATTTCCCAGAATTCTGGTTGATACATATTGTATTCCAGTTTCACAAAAATCCAGTGAAACAAGTTTCAGAAAAATGTATAGATTTCAAAAGAAACACATCTTACTTGCAGCATTCCCAACATGACTGGTTTCAATTGTAAATTAAATATTTGAATTGAGACAATGAAGAGAGCAAACTGTTTTATATGAGTTTTATGGGTTCATGGATGTTTTCATTTCAATCCTCTTTGTAAATTTTGGCTAGAAATCGTTTTATGATAATGCTGGTGAACAAGCAAAAATGTCCCAGAAAAACATTATTTTATTAGAAGTGGGATTTACTGGGCAAAAATAAAACTACTGGAGACAACAAATATGTGTAAGAATTGTGCTTTACTATGAAGTTTCTTTTGCTAGTGCAGATGGTGCTTGTATTTAGGCAACTGGAGTTGTGATTTGGAGAACTTTCTTGTGTTATTTTAGATTTCTGTATCTACAGCTATAATCTGGTTTACTAATCATTTGCAATTGGGACATTCATGAAAGCGAAGAGAGATCCTATTTTGTGAACTCTTGGAGAGAGGAATTCTTAAAAATGAGAGAAAAGGGGGAGGGGGGGCAGAGGCTGGAAAAATAATCCTTCCCTTTCTATATTAGTTTCCAATATCATTTCCAAATAGCTGTTGAGACCTCAATTTATCGAGCCTAACAGAGACAGAGATGAAATGGCTGATAATGATTAGGATGCGCAGCTTCACTGAGACCATGTGGGCTTGGCCAATTCCTTTCTGAAGGGATGGGGGAGCCAAGGAGAGTGAGAGGGTGAGCGCAGGCAATTCAGCCCCTCGGCTTTCCAGCTAACTGGGAACTGTTTGTAATGAATGTCCCCGCCTCCGTCAAGGGCATTTCTTCCATTTAGTGAGCACGCAGGAAGCAGACATTGCCCAAGTACAAGGGTTCAGTTTGCAGCAAGCCACAAATCACATTTCATTTATCAGGCCCTACAGATGACAGGATATCATCGAATCCCCGGAGAGCCATATTCATTAAAAAGAAATCTTAAGTAATTACAACAATTAATTGACTTGAAACAGTTTCTGGTGGATAAGGTTTACATAATTCATTTGCCAGACAAAACAAGCTGATCAAATCTGGGAACATGTTATTTAGGAGCGTCCCTCTCTCAGACATGTACCTTCATGGAAATGTGTTCAACCACCGGAGCCTATTTTCCCCTTAAAAGAAGAGGGTAATTTGTAAAGTTAGAAATAAGAACCTGAAAAGGTCTGGCTGACTCTGTTTTGAGTCCATAAAAATGGTGCTGCAGGCCCTCTTTATTTATCATTTACTAAGACTGATGAATGGAAATGAAAATGGATTGCTAATTGAGAACCCTCTCAAATTGAGTTTGTGGTTTTGAGCAGGTATAGGTGGATCCAAGAAGTGAATAGATCTTCCAAAAGCTAAACAATTGTTCAGCACAAGTTCAAGGTCCAGTCCAAGGACTCCAGTATCCCCCAAATAACATGCATGAACAACTACTCCTGTTAAATTAATATTTGCCAGCATTTTTAACCATTGGCCATGAACACATTCTAAGTTATTAAAATATGGGGCTTATGATTAAATTTGGAGAGCAATATTGCCAAAGAGTATAGGAAATAATTTCTTTCATGTGCTACGAAATATGACTTTTTAGCCACCTGGTACAACATAATATAACCATACTATTGGGCTTCTGCTATTTCAGAACCCATTTTAGAGGAAAAATTTGGAGAAGTTCGCAGCATAGGTTACTGTCCTCTGATACAGTTCTGGTATGTCTTATAATGATGGGAAGGGAATGAATGATAGTTACTCTTAGAAAACAAAAAGAATATGCTATATAAATATAGTTTTTTAGTTCAGATATTTAACACATTTATTGATTGGCTTTCCCTCATCAGGCTTTTCTTTTCTCTTTTTAAAAAATTAAATTCATTTTTCAGCTGATACATAAAAACATAAAAACTGTACATGTTAACAGGGAAAGGTGATGTTTTGAGACATGGATACATTATGCAACATTAAATCAGATTAAACACATCTCAAATGTTTATAATTTCCTTAGGAGGAAAACTTTCAAAATCCTTTCTTCTAGCTTTCTGAGGTGGATAGTACATTATTGCAATGATCCCAGTGAGGATCACTAAGGCATCTTGCTGTTAGAACTCACAGGGCAGCTTTGTTCAAAGGACCAAAAGAAAGACTCTCATCCACGAGTGATGGAATTCTCCAGTTTGATTCTCCCACATCAATTCTCAGATTGGTTTCCTCGATTTCCCCTGGAACACTTGCTGAACCTATGAGCCCAGAGCCCAAGGGAGACACACTAAATCAGAATCAGCTGGCGTGGGGCTTGTTCTCTGCAGTTGTAACAGGTATCCCAAACCAAGATGACCATCGGTGAGGTTCAGGATCCTTGAAAAATGTGTTGAACGAATTTCTGTTCAGTGGTGTTTTAGAGGTTATTCTGTTCCTACCCTCCCATCAAGATTTCCCTTATCTTCATTTATACCACTTGTTGAAGTGTTGCACAATTCTGGAAGCTAGAATTCCAGAGAAAAGTTGAAGTATTTGGGTTCGATGCATCTGACGAGCTTGGCTGAGTCCAAGAAGCTGGAGTTACAAAATGAATACTGGAAATGAATAATGGAAAATGAAAATTCGAGGGAGGTGTTTTTCTTGGAATCCTGGCAGCTGGATAGATTTTGGTGCTCATTCTGTTTTTCAGATCTTTAATTTCCGTTTGTTTAACAAAAGGAACTCCCATCTCTTTGCTGAGATTTTTCTAATTCTTCATTTGTTTTAAGAGAATTCGTAATGGATTACTGAAGTGATTTTTTTGACAGACAGTTTAAAATTCTTTCAAATGATATCAACTTTGGATTCACTGGATGTTGTTGTGAGTTGATTGTCTTATTCATTCTTGGTGTGGCAGGTAATTTTCTATTATATACTGGATATTTTGGCTATTATGTTAAGGAGCTCAAGGTCTCATTTAAATCTTTTTTTTTTTTTTTTGTACTAGGAATTAAACGCAGGAGCACTTAACCCTTGAGTCACATCCCCACCCCTTTTTATTTTTTATTTTGAGGCAGGGTCTTGCTAAGTTGCTTAGCACCTTGCTAAGTTGCTGAGACTGGCTTTGAACTTGCTATCCTCTTGCCTCAGCCTCCTGAGCCACAGGGATTACAGGTGTGTACTCAGCCTGATTTAAATCTTTTACTTTAGTAGGCAGTCACCTGCATAGGTTAGTTCCCAGGACCTTGTCTAATTTGGTTGGAGTGTTCATCTAATTTTTTGAGTCTTTACTGTGTTCATATCACTTGGTTATATGGTACCAGTAAGACTCTTACTGGTGTCTGGTGGGGCCAGCTGGGGTTCTGAGCAGCTTCTCCAGGTGAGCATGCCCCATGGTGGACCTTGGGAGGAATGAGAGTATCCAGCGGTGGGGTTGAGAGGGAGTTTCCCTAGTCAAGAACTTGTTGTAGGGTAGTTCTAGTATTTCTCAGAGGGGGAGACTAAAACTGTGCAAAGCACAAGAGCATTTCTCCTGGTGGCTTGTCATTTAGTGGGTCTCCAGGATTCAGGGATCCAGTTCCTTTGGGGTGGTGAATGGTGGCTGTTTGCCCCCTGTTGTTGGAGTGACTCTTGCTCATCCTTGTGGAGGAGTGGGGTTGTGCTGGCTGCCTTCCATTGCTAGGCTGGAGTTAGAACCCTTGGGTCTGGATTGCCTTCTTATATCAGGTGGGACTTCAGCTGAGTTATTCCTCCAGTTCTGAGACTCAAATTATATGGCTTTCATCTTTCCACCTTTCAGAATTCTTCCTTGGTTGTTTCTTGGGCTATTTCTAGAATTTATAGTTATATTTGATGAGGAAAAACAGCAAGAAATGGTTCTTAAACTAGGGACGGATTTCAAAAAAGAATTTCCCATTGAAAGTCCCAAAGATAGATTTTTAACAGTAACTTCGAAGCAATGTTTTTTTGTCAAAATATAAGAACGTCTAGTCCCAAATGTTTTTAAAATGACTTTTTCCTGTGATGCTACTTAAATGAGATAAGATGTGTTAATAAATTGTTTGCCCACTTATGTGTCTATTTGAAATTACACATTAAAAATACCATGGGGCTTGAAAAATTCTATAATCTGGGGCAATGAACCAAAAAGAAATATTCTGATTTCATTTTCTGGTTATAGATCAAAGAAAATTTCTATTCTCATTTAGCATTTTTCCTTGTCATCTTCAAATGGATAATTGATTATTTGAGATAAAGGGAGTTTCTGGAATTCAATGCCCAAAGTTTTCCCTAAAGTCCAGGTTAGTGGTGCATCAAAGCTGGTTGATTGACAGAACTGCCAAGACAACTTTAAAACGTCCCAACCTCTTGGGTCTCGCCTCTGGAAATTCTGAGCATTTGGGATGAGGTCTCTGAATATATATATACTTTTAAAATTCCCTGACCAACTACAATGAGTGGCCACATTAGGCAGCTATGTTTAACCAAGAACTGGTACATCTCCAAAATGGAGTGATGGACTCTGGAAAGAAGAAACCCTTTGCCCAGCATAACTGTGCAGGAAAGCTGAAAGGAACAGTAAACTATGATCCTGGCAGTGATTTTAAGAGGCCAACACATTTTAAAAGAGAGAATGAAAAGCCCCAAACTGCTGAGGATCAAGGCAAGAAAAACACAAAGTGTTCAGTCTTTAGTTTGCAAGAAAAATGACTGAAAAACTCCATAAGACTTGGTGACAATGAGACTTGGGGAGGAGTTGGTCATTGTTCTGAGGTCGAATTGGCCTTGGAATGGAGGGAATTGAATAGGAAGCCAACCAATGTGGAAAAGGAAGGGAGGGAAAGAAGGAAGGAAGGAAGAGAGGGAGGGAGGGAAGGAGGGAGGGGAAGAGGGATGGGAATGCCCTGGATGTAGCGGAGCAGCTCCCAATTCAATGCTGGTTATGGGATTTACTGTAATGCATGCAGTTCAGCAATCTGGGAATGAGGCAGAGAAAGGGGAATAGCATCAGAGAGGGAGAGGAGAGAGAGTCAAGGCATAGAGGGAATCGGGGTTTTGATAGGAGAGGTTACATGCAGACTCTTGTTCAAGTGGGAAGGCAGGTGAGCTCAGGAGAGACCAACTGCTCTGCAGTGAGTGAGGCCCATGGGCAAGAGCTGACCACAGGGTGAGGGAAGGAGTCAGAGAGTGAGGACAATAGACAGGAGTCCTGATTTGGAGTGGTCCTCACTTTTACTGATCTGTGAGATGAGGAGAGAGCCGTGTGCGTTGCCAGAGCCATGTTCAAAGGCAATCCTTTGTCCAGAACAGTATTTCTCAGACACCAGTGTCATCAGAATCACCTGGAGGATCTGGACCCCACCCCGGAAGTTCTGAGTCAGTAGATCTGTGAGGGCCCACAAGTTTGCTTCTCTGACTAGCATTCAGGTAATTTGAATGCTGACATCCTGGGATCACATTTTGAGAAATGGGGACGTAAAAAAAAGTTTGGCTTCCGTTAGACTGACACATTTGGAAAGGATGAGGATGAAAAAAAAAAAAAAAAACAACAAAAACTTTCGACCATGGAAATTTCCAGAAAGCAGAGTAAATGCGAAGAAATGATCGGGAGCTTGGGGTCCACGATGAGCTGCACCAGAGTGGGAGTTCAGCCTTTTCACAGGCTGGGAGAAGCAGGTTGATTCCCACATGCTCTCTAATAGCTATGAAGTGTGTAATGGCAGTTCACATGGATCCATCATGAGTTGTTTAAAATTGGCTCCTTTCCATGCATTTTAACTATGTTGATGCTGAAAAGAGGAGAAGCTTGCTTCACTGTGTCTGAAAAAGGGTTTTGGTTCAGAGATAGTGTGGAGTAGAGCTGGCAATCTCTCAACAATGAACAGCTTGGCTGCAGAGTCCTTTAGCAAAACCTTATAGTATGTGGAATTTATTTTCTTTTTAAAAGTCGTTCAATGCCTTCCCATTGCTAGAGTACCATCTAGAGTCTGTATTACAGTTGACCCTCCATATCTGTGGGTTTTGCATCCTCAGATTCATCCAACTACAAATGAAAAATATTTTTTTAAGCTGGGTGCAGTGGTGCAGGCCTATAGTCCCAATGACTTGGGAGGTTGAGGCAGGAGGATAGAAAGTTTGAGGCCAGCCTTAGCAACTTAGTGAGATTCTAAGAACCTGTCTCAAAATAAAAAATAAGAAAAGGGCAGAGGATGTCACTCAGTGATAAAGTACTCCTGGGTTCAATCCTCAGTACACAAATTGTTTTTAAAATGTTGAACATGCTCAGATTTTTTTCCTGTGATTATTCTCTAAACAATACAGCATAACAGCTAGTAAAGCACTTGTATTTGGTATTATACTTTGTACTATGCATTATATTGTTTCTCCTATTTTAAGTAATCTAAAGATGATTTAAAGTATACAAGAGGATGTGTGTAGGTTATTTGCAAATACTATGCCATTTTATATAAGGGATTTGAGCATCCACAGATTTTGGGGGTCCTGGAACCAATCTCTTGTGGATATCAAGGGACAACTGTACCATGTACAAAGTCCTTCACATTCTGGCCTGAGGCAATTTCTTTCTTCTTTTCTGAACTCTAGTTGCAAAGGATGAGTCATATTTTCTTTCTAGTATCAAAGTTTTCACATGCCCATGACTTTGCTTAGAATACTTTTTTTTTCTCATGTATTATTATCTGGATGTTACTGATTATTTTAATATTGATCAGGGCATCTCTTTTGGGGCAAACTTTCTTTTTCGAACTAGAGCAGCTTTCTCCTTTCTTTACAGCACGTCTGGCAGTTGTGAATCACGTTTATTCATTTTCCATTTGCTACCAATAATGCTGGAATGGTAAAGGGTTGTCCCACTGCTTCCAGTTTGTCTGTGACTTCTGTGATTTTACAGCTCCAAGTCCAGTGCCCTGGGAACCCTCAGCCCCAGGCAAGCCAGGATGGTTGGTACCATACCCCCAAATCTAACTCTGGGATTGGCACATGTGACCTGCTCAAAATATTTGCATGAGGCTGAATTGAGGAATTTTTAAAGTAGATAGACAGGAAGTTCTCTCTTACTCCTCAATATTCATCTGACCTCATCAGGCTATGTTTGAGAAGGGAGAACAATATGACCAAGAACCACAATTCAAAATGATTTCTGGGGTTTGCTTCCAACCTTTCATTTTGAAGTTCAGTATGTGGATTTAAACCTATGGGCATATGGCCAGATGATATGGGAGTTTGTCTTGCGGGGTACAGGGGTCTCCATTTGTTCCTTCAACAAAGAGTACTCTTTTATGCCCATCCTCAAAATACCCCCTTCCTGTCCACAAGTGCACTAGTAAATAATATGCACTTTCTTGAGTTTTCAAATACCATCTAATAAGTGCAAATGCAAATTCAAACCCACTGGTAGGAGATTGCCTTTAACTCTATCAGCTGCAAATCTGAAGGTGGACTGAGGATTAGCTAGGGCTCTAGGGGAAAGGGCTACAGGTTGTGGGATGCCTAGGGTGTCCAGGGTTGGACTGCGATGACTGACATCCAACTTCCATTCCAATGTCCCTTCTTCCTGTGCACTCCTGGGGACATAGCGTCTCTCTCAGTAAATCTATGATCTGTGCCCATGAAGAAATGAGGTGCATTACCGGGAACAAAATGTCCTGAGTCCAGTTCCAGTAAACAAACTTGGTAATTCATCTGGAAAGTCCTTTGTAATTTTTAACAGACTCTTGAGTGGTTTGAACTGTTTAGGAGTGTTTATTAACACAGCATGTCTCAGAGTCAGCATCAAGGATTTCGGTCTTCCAAACAAGAAAATTAGAAAGCATGTCTTGTTCCCACAGCGATAGAGGGAGGGCAAAGGCTATTAGGACAGCTCATCTTCTACAATATTAAAAACACCCCGACAGGCTCCTCCAGGTCCAAAGAGGGACCCACTGGAGCTGGGGGTGGGAGGAACTGCTGTAGTGGAGGCTGCCAGGCAGGTAGGTCGTCGACTTGTTCCTGCTCCTGACTGAGAATGAAGTAAGGAATGAAAGGCAACTAAATGGCTTCTCCTCAGAACTGTGTCCCTACTGCAGACTTTGGAGGACAGATAGAAGGCAAGCAGAGGTGGAGGGCAAATGGGGACGACTCTCAGGACTGGTTTTCAACTTCTTAGAACCCATTCCATTTGTAGAGTAGAAGCACCAAATCTCCCTGCAGCCCTATCTCAAGCAGTGGTGCTGGAGGGGTCCAGAACAATCCTCCACGTGTTCTTGACCCTGATGACCATCTCAAAGAGGTGCTTCTATCACAGGATGAACCTGTGTTCAGAGAGTGGAAAAGATCAACCCAGATCCATGAGTGCTTGTTCCAGTTGACTGTATTACAAATTACTCCAAAACATTTTGCTTATGACAATCATAATGTAATTATATCTCATGACTTTGTGGGTCAGGAGTCTTGGTTGGATGGTTCTTTTGTCCCACATGGCACCGACTGGTGACTTGGTTGTGATGGATTCACTTGGCAGGTGGGCTAATTGGGAGGATCCATGACAGCTTCATTCAAGGGTCTGGTGCCTTGGAGGTATATGGTGGGTTGAATAATGAACCCCAAAGTTATCCAGGGCCTAAGGAACTCCTGAGTGTTATATTATATTGTGAAAGGAATTTTGCAGATGTGACTAAGGATCTTCAGATGGAGAGATGATCTGAAGTTATCTAGGAGAGCCCTGAATGCAATCAGAAATGACCTTGGGGGTTGTGGAGGAAGAAGATTTAACTACAGCAGAGAAGGCAGCCATTCACGGACTGACCCAGATGTTGATGGTGGAAGAGGGAAAGATCCAAGGAAACCCTGGAATGCAGCTATCATTGCTCGGAAAAGGCCAGAAACAGATCTCCTCTAGAATCCTGGAGGGAGCAAGGCTCTGCTGACACCTTGGTTCTGCCCTGTGAAACTGACTTTGAATTTCTGACCTGCAGAAGTATCAGAAAACAAATATGTCTTGCTCTGAGAACCAAGCTGGTGTCCATTTGTACAGCAGCCATAAGAAGCTAAAACAGCAGAGGCAATTGCAGATAGGCGTGAACCCAGACTGTCGTTCAGAGAGACTGCCATGGTCTCTACAGCCTGTAAACTGGCCTAGGACTTCTTTCATGGTATCTCAGGGCTAAAGAGAGAGTGTTCCAAGAGAGGAAGTGGAAGCTTCTGGTTTCTTAAGGCTTGGGCAAAACAATCTCGGAGCCTGTTCAGACTCAAAGGAGGAGACGCAATCACCACTTCTTCATGGGAGGAGTGTCGGAGACTTTGTGTTCATCTTTTTGTTTCAGGAAAGAATGCGTCAAACACTCATACCCTTATGACTGTGGATCAACATCATGTTTGTATGCTCATTCAATCTGCTGACTATCAAAATCCTGGCTCGGTGATGGGTAAAAGCATTTATCAGCTTGACATAAGAAACAGGGTGATACAGAATCTTTTGTATTCCTGATGAAATCCAAAGTCACATGGGATAATACACTCTGAAAGAGGTCAAGAAAATATGTGGACTTTCTGTAGGCCATTCAGTCATTTATAGTATTTCTGCAAAATGAATTAGAAGACAGACATTGTATCAGTAACCATGACCTGGTAATATAACAGGTATTGTGGCAAAACCAACAAATCTTCATCGAAAAACTGGTTTCAAAATAGGGGAGACTGGATTTCTCTCTTCTTCAGTGTGAGCCTAATGACTGCTATGAACCAGACAGAGTAGATGGCAGCTTTTCAGAAAACTCACTCACTTCCATGGTTGGAGGGGTGGATGTCTGAAGTTAGTTAGGCACTTTCCCACACGTTCTTTAGATTCTCTTAAGATTCAATCACTTGGCTTATTATTATTACTATTGCTTACAGGAAACTGAAGCTGAGAAAATTTCCTCTGCTAAGTAAATGATTGAGGCTGTGGGTTGGATTCTCCATTTTCCCCTCTGAGAAAAGGTTCATGAGGATGGACACATGAAGCAAGGACATAAAGAAGTAGCCCCCACCCACATTTCCCTTGCCATCCTTCATCTTTGCAAAGCATGCTGATTTCACACAGTGGGCTGACTTGACAGGTGTTCTAGTGCTTAAGCATCTGGACTTGAGATGGAGCTGAGATGGGGGTCATTGCATTAGTCCCCTGTAATGTACCCCGGCTGATGTCTTGAAGCTTTTCAAATGATATTTTTTATTTGCTGCTCCTGTGGGGAATAATGCGGTCCTGCTCTTTGGTCATGAAAACAGACTGGGCTCACCAGGTTGAGAGCTCAATTGCTTTCCACCTGCTGTGTATACGGGTATGCACAGCAGCTCATGGAAAGTACATCTCCAGCCTTTTAAGAAATCATAACAACATAATAGCAATAATAAAGGTGAAAATTTTGCACCACTACTGGAAATGACTGGAGTAAGGGATTATTTTCTGGTCAGAAACTTGTGGAACCCCTCTTCTTATATGGCAGTAATGACTGTACCTCTGACTCTTGCTGGTGGGAAAGACTGGAGGTCCTGGTTGAGTCACTCTTACCAACATACACCTGTACTTTTCTGTGAGAGTTGGCTGGAGGCCAGGCATTTTACCAGACCCTTTATTGATATTATTGTTATTTGCTCAAATTATGTATTTCCTCTAATACCCTTTTCCAAGGAAAGTATCTTAAAATTCCCATGTCGAGTGACCTCCCATAGAGAGAGCTGCTGAGCACAGATGACAAGATAATGAGAATTTTGTGAACATGAGGTGGAGTCAGAGTTATTCTCATAATATTTTATGATACTTTTATAATTATAACTTAAGATTCAGGGGCTAGGGAGATAGCTCAGTTGGTAGAGTGCTTGCCTTGTAAGCACGAAATCCTGGGTTCAATCCCAGCACTGCAAAAAAAAAAAAAAAAAAAGAAACAAAAAAAGAAACTCTTGTTTCTATATAAAATAATGAAATAGGGCTGGGGATGTGGCTCAGTGGTTAAGCACCCCTGGGTTCAATCCCTAGTACCAAAATAAACAACAACAACAAAAGACCCTATAACTTAAGATTCAGAAATGATCACAGTTGGGCACAGTGGCACATGCCTGTAATCCCAGCAGCTTTGGAGGCTGAGGCAGGAGGATCATGAGTTCAAAGTCAGCCTCAGAAACCTAGTGCAGCCGTAAGCAACTCAGCAAGACCTGTCTCAAAATAAAAAGGACTGGGGGTGTGGTTCTGTGGTTAAGCACCTCTGGGTTCAATCCTCAGTACCCCAAAAAAGAAGTGATTTCTTGTTTCTAAAGTTCACACATCAACATTAGACTTTATAAAGACTCGTAGTAAATAGATGTGAATAGGAAGAAGGGTATTTTGATCTTTTCAACAACCAAGAACATGGAAGAAGCAAAATACCTTGAAAATGTCTGAATGTAGGACATGCTGTCCTAGAAGGGAATTGGAAGTGGCCATGAAACTAGAAGGATTTTGTTCAATTATATGTCACAGAAAACCCCAAATAGCATCTTATTCCAGATTGTCTTCCCCCTGCCTCCCTAAAAGGAGCTGAAGGCTGGACCATACACCATGACCTGGTAGCTGTACAGTCGTCAGGGGTCCAATGTACTCAGTCTCTTCCTCTCTCTGCCACCCCCTTCTAAGGGGTCACCTAGAAGTTGCTACACATGTCACGGCTTTTTATCTCCAGTAAAAGAATCATATGGGGTGGGAAAATATAAATATATATAAAATATACATAATACATAATATACATATATTTAGCTATTTAGATAAGTATATTAGGTATTTAAATATGTGTGTATATATATATATATATACGTATATATATGTGTGTGTGTATATATTAAATCAGAGTTTGCATTACTGAGAACGATAGGAAAAACCAGTGTGTATAGGACAAACACGAGGATTAGGAAAAGACCTGCCCCAAGTCTCTGAAACATGTTTGGATTTCAGTACATTGTACAAAGCTGTGACTACAAACGTTTCAACCTTAAACAAGTCTTGTCTTTCCTCTCCAAAACATCATGAGCTTAAATTTCTTATCTGTACCACAAAACTCTTCTTTTTCTTAAAATCTTATCTAATAAAACTGGAATGGGTCTTAGGTTCATTCTTGTCTTATATTTCAGTAAAGATGATAAATATCTCATTGAATTTACTCCCTCAAACCTATGAAGCCAGCAATCTTATCCTTGCAGTTCAGAAGGTTCAGGAAGCTTGTTTGAGCTTAGCCAGGAGTAAAATCTGGATGGATCTAGTTTCAAAATATTTAATGCTTTCTGGATATATGCCAACATGTTTGGATTTCAGGAAAGAAAGTAAGCCAGATGTGTGTATTCGTCAGGACTTTATTGTAGTAACCGAAATACTCAGCATGAGCAACTTAAAGGAGGAAAGATTTATTTTTGGTTCAAAGATTTCAGGTCATGGTCAGCTGGTTCTATTATTCTGGGCCTGTGGTAAGGTAAAAGATCATGGCAGGAGAGCATGGTGGAAGAAAGCTGCTCAGCTCATCAGAGGAGGGAAACAGAAAGAGAGAAAGAGGAGGCTAGGGATGTGATACAGTTCTCCAGGGAATGCCCCCTTCTTCCAACCATATCCCACCTGTCGACAGTTTCTATCACTTCCAATCATCCATTCGGCTATCAATGCACTAATCCACTTTTGAGGTCAGAGTCCTCATGTTGCAGTCACTCCCCAAAGCCCACCTCTGAACATGGTTGCATTAGGGACCTTTAAAAGCCTTCAACACATGAGTCGTTGGAGGACATTTCATATCCAAATGGTAGCAATGCAAGAGGCTTTTCTCCATTTTATCCATGCTAGAACATTGTCTGGTATCAGAAAGGTAATTCAGAGCACAAAAGGTTGGTGCTTCTGGAAGGTAAAGGAAAATGAGCAGCATTTTGTTGCTTCTACCCTGGATCCAGCGTAGCTCCCTGCTGAATTTGTGTTATAGCCCCTTGGGCAGCTGCTGTAAACAATCCAAACTGAATTTCCTGGCATCTAAATACTATGGCAGACCCCTGAATGCAGAGCAGATGTTAAAAATAAACTTTTGGGTCATTTATATCAGTTGTAAATTGAAAGGGTAAAGAAATCTCCAAGTAGAAAAATTACTTGGGTTGGTATTAGAAGAATGTACTTTGTAATGATAAACTTGAGGAAACTTCAATAAGAAAACAGTAATGGGTAAAGGTGATTAAATACAGTGTTGGAGTCCAAATGTTTCCCAGAAGACAGGTATTATGTCCTTTAGTAGCATTATGTTTTAAAGAGGTGTTCAAATGTTTAATCCTTAAATTTAGGGGATATCTAATAGCAGCATTTTGCTCCAGATTTCATCTCAAGCATCAATTTTCGTACTCTGTGTGTGTGTGTGTGTGTGTGTGTGTGTGTGTGTATGTGTGTGTGTGTGTTGTTTCCAAATCCAGAGTTTTTCCCACAGGCTTTCTCCCCATATGACCCAGAAAGAAGGAAGAAATTTTGAATGAAGCACATCTATTTGACTTTGATACAATTTGATGGACCATCTGTTCCCAGACACCTTGGTTCTCTGGAGTTTTCTCTAGACATCTAAACTGCTCTCTAGTCCACAGCCTGCTCTGTTTGCATGCTCAGAGGCTTGGAATAGTCAAGATCTAGGCTGAGAACACTGAAGTGATCTAAAATATGGAAGGTTTCAAATTTTACCATTAGAGTCAAAGTGTAGTGAAATTCAACATTACCTTCTAACTCCCCAGGGGGAGAAAGAAGTCAATGGGATTTGGTGCTTTATTGGAATATTGGCAAACCATCAGCAGTTTCACCAAACCATGTACGGAAGGTTAACTTCTGAATCCCATTCAGTCCTAAGGATCTGCCCCCAAATCAATGACTTTTCCATTGTATGCTTTGGGATTTATTGTTAGGAGTAATCTCAGATGATATAAAATATATCTACATATCGTGGTGTTTGCCTTTAAGATGAGTTCTTTCCTGGAGGTTTTTTTTTTTTTTTTCCCCCTAAAAAATAGATTTTTAACTGTTGATGAATCTTTATTTTATTTATTTATTTATATGTGGTGCTGAGGATCAAACCCTGGGCATCGCACATGCCACTGAGTCACAACCCCAGCCCCACTGGAGGGTTACTTTATACTTGAGAATGTGAGATGCCATTGGAAGAGCAGGTTCCTGAACTGGAATCTCAAAGGTTTGCTGCTGACTCTCTGTTCCTTGAGCTATCACTCAGCTACAGATGCCTCCTTGAGGAAGGGTCCCGAGGAGAGAAGGACATTTCTTAACCACAGCCTCAGGGAGTGTCCTTTTCACTCAACTTTTGTGTGTGAGCTTCAAGGCCAAGAAGCCTACACTTCCACAGAAAAGTTCTTCCCGGATACATATGAGTGTGGGAGAATCAAGTTTTTCCATTAAAAGAGGGTCAGCTTCATTCATCCATTGGTTTGTGTTTCTTTCGTTCATTCATCCGTGGGTTTTTCTTTTTTTTTCCTTGCTTCTCTATGATGCTGGGGATCCGGCTCAGGGCCTCACGCGTGCTCAGCTTTCCTCCACCAACAGAGGCGCCACTGGCTCTTGGAAACCACTCAGAGCCTCAGAATTGTGGGGAGACAGAAAATGTGTAGACACCACCTCTTACGGTTGACAGTGGAGAGAGACACTAATCCAAGGATCACAGGAACACAGCATGCTGCTGCTGTAAAGTTGCCTTTTGTAGAGAAGTTCAAGATAACACGAGGGTAGATGATAAGGTGTAAAATTGAGGGTAACAAGCCAGGGCTTCTTTGAAGGAGGTATTTTGAGCTGAGAGCTGGAGGAAGAGAAGGAAGAAGGGAGAAGAAACGGAGAGTCAAGTCTCCCTTATCCACGGTTTCACCCCCCAGAGATTCAGTTACCTGGGGTCAACTGTGGTATGAAAATCCTAGATGGAACATTCCAGAAACAAACAACTTACAAATTTTAAATAACTTTTATTACAGTAAAAGATTATAATTGCTCTATTTTATTTTAAGTTATTGTTGTTAATCTCTTGTTATGCCTAATTTATAAATTTATCATAGTTTTGTTTGTTCATAAAAAAAATATGGTATATATCAAGGTGGTTGGTTTCAGGCAACCACTGAAGTCTTGGAAAGTAACCTCCATGATTAAGTACATTGAGGAGACAGAATGGTCTGTGGGAAACCCTTGTGACACAGAGTGTATAGTGGGAAGAGGTCTCAGGTGCTTAAAAAGAGAAGGCCACTGTTGGTAGTAGTATGGTTTGGATTGCAAATGTCCCCCAAAGCCCATGTGCTAAAGGCTTGATTCCCAGCTTGTGGCACTATTGGGAGCTAGTGAAACTTTTAGGGGGTGGGGACTTGAAGGGGATATTGGGACTGCAGCTCCTTCCTTTCTCTCTTTGCCTTCGGCTGCCATGAGGTGAACAGGCCTTCTCAACTGTGTGCTTCTGCCATGATGTACTGTGTGGTCATAGGCCCAAAGTAATGGAGCCAAGTGACCATAGACTGAAAACTTTAAACTATGACTGAAATAAACCTTTCTTCTTTTTAAATTGTTCACCTCAGGTATCTGTCACAGCAACAGAGAGCTAACATAGTAGGGTGCAGAAATGGAGAGAGGAGAGGAGCATTCTAACATCCTCACCCCTCCCAGCTCCCACATCTAAGCCATCGTCAGGCTCAGAGATAAATCAAGTGAAAAGGAGGAAGTTGGAGCCCACCCATCTACTGGGATTTCATTTCTTAGTTTTAACTACATTTTCACTTTTCTTTCTTCTTCTTCTTTTTTTTTTTTTGCACATTGTTTTAAACAGTTCATGAATGAATGCTGTAAGGCTTGTAATTGTAACCGGTATTCAGGATAGGGATATCCTTATTCCAGTGTTAATCTTGACCTGCCTGCCACCCATAAGCCTCATTCCTGAGCAATTAATTACGTTTACTTCTTTAAGCTATTTCTTTCTTTTCAGTCCCGCATTTCTAATTATGTTGTTATTCAGTCTTTCATTTGAACTGTCTGGCTCTGCTTTTGAAGGATGAGGACTCAGCTTCCTTACACTGTCCCACCTCGCTCTCCTCATCATTAACATGGTTGTCATTGATATTGTCACATCGTCATGAACTGGATGAATGTCACCCATCGCTGAGCCCACTGAAAGCTGTGATTATTTCTTTTTCCTTGAATTAATATGTGGCCCCATTTCTTTCTGTGCATTTCTCTCTCTCTCTCTCTCTCTCTCTCTTTCTCTGTCTGTCTCTCTCTCTCTCTTTCCTTCTGCACCTCTAATATTTCTCCTTTAATCCTGGAAAAAAAAAATCTGCCTTGAGAGCCCATGTCCCCCTGCCAGCATTTTGGGAACAGAGTGGGATGAAGGGACTGAAGGCTCTATTGTCCACTTGCAAAGTGTGATAGTCAGTTTTCCATAATGTTGGCAGGTATCTAATAAACATCAATATAAAAATGAGGAAAGATTTATTTTGACTTTTGGTTTTGGTCCAAGGTTGGCTGGCTTCAGTATTTTTGGGCCTGTGGCGAGGCAAAACCTTGTGGGGGGAGTGCTCATCTCATGGTGACCAGAAAGCAGAGAGAGAGAGAGAGAGAGAGAGGAGGAAAGGACTGGAGTCCCCGTATCCTCTTCAAGCCCACTGCCAACGACCAGGTCCCACCAGGTCCCACATCCTGCAGGTCCCACCACCTCTCCATGGTGCCACAGCCTGGGGACCAAGCTTCAACACAAGCTATAGCACAGAACTTCCCTTACCTTCCTGCTTTTAGGGTGGTATCACCCACGCTCTGTGTCTGGCATCTGCAGCCCTCCCCTGGTGAATTTATTCAGACTAAATCTGTGCCATCTGCCTGGGAGTTGGTGTCATGGGGAGGCATCTGGAATGTTCTAGTGCAGAGCAGTGTCTTCTCTTCTGCTTTGTCAGGGATCAAACTTCTCCTCTCTTGCTGGTTTCCTCAAATTGGCTTACCCCACCCATCTCCTGATGTACCCTCTCTCATTCTCTTTGTCCTTGTGGGCTTTTTCCTCTTCCCCCCCTACCTCAATTCCATTGCCTTTATTTATGTGGCATTTCAGGAGAGGACGGGATTGACAGCTGGGGCCAGGCTGTCATGTCACCACAGTCCCCTAGGTTTTCAGGGTTAGCTGTTCTCTCTGCCCAGTGGCCATACCCTGAGACATGCCTGAGGCTACAGGAGAACTGACAAGGCCTGGAGCCGGTAGTGACCACTGTGCTGACCTCTGGTTGCTTCGGACTTCCTCCCCACCAGCTTTCTGCTGTGCACTAGTGTGCCACACAGCAAAGTCTACAGATGAGAGTTCATTGAAAATAAAAACACTGCTCTTTAAGCAGAACCTCTCATAATAATAAGCACCCTCTCCTTGCTTGGCTTTCTTTCTGTGTATCTGGAATAACTCCATCAGATCTGGGCAGCTGGATTGAAGGTGCGTACTCAAAACCTCAGCAGGACAGGGTATCTCCTCCCGTCTCTGAGCAGGTCCCCCATGGACCCTACCACTTGTCCTGCCTGATTGTCCTGTCCCTCATTGCTGGCTGGACGAAGACCTGCTGATGGTGGAATTCAGTCCCGGAAACAGGTGAGCTTTTGCGTTCCCAAATGAATGAGAACGAAAACAAAACATTTTGGAAATACTAGGGAATATCAGTGAGAGAGGGATGAAGCTACAATCTAGAGAAGAGCTCGCCTGCCCTCTTCACTAGGTAGGAAGCAGTCTCACAGGCATGGGGACATTCACATTCTCCCTAGTTGCTGCAGAGATGGTGAATAATACAAAGGAATCGCATCCGTCTGTCTGGAGGCTGTGCTCCCAGGTTAGGGTCAGCCCAGCCTCATAGCAGCTGGAAGTGGAGCCCACAGCTGCTGAAAATAGGGATTTGTGATGGACACGTTGGCAGACCCTCCACCGTGGTGGTGCTAGCGAGAGCTCCGATGGTCTAGTAAATAAGGTGAATGGGCTCGGCTTATCTCATTTCACAGCTGAGCTGTGTATTGCCAGATAAATCAAATCAGGCTAAACGGCTTCATCTAATAAACTAGGTCAACATATAATGTATTTGTTCAGGTTCGCGCTTTCATTGATTCTCATTTGATTTAAGGAGAGATATTTCAGGTCATGTTTGAACGTTTTTAGTATTCATGCCTCCTCCTGGTAAGGAGAGGCTGAGAGGGAAGGACACACAGCTGGGATTTTTTTTTTCTTCTAAATAAATTAAGTTTTCTGATTCTTGTAAGTTCTCCGGCTTTCCATCTCTAGCATGGAAGGGGGGTGGGAGGGCAGTGGCGGGACCGCTTGGGGAGACAGCCCCGTAGTAGCAGGGAAGAGCTCTTGGTCCCTGCATCTGCATTTCCCAATGATGTTTTAGTGATGTTTGCTAATGTATCATTCATTAACCATCAGCCACTATAAAAAACATAATCTATCTCGCAAAGTGGACATTATTATCGCATTAAATCATTTCACAATATACCTGAACGGTTCCACATGAGAGGCCTGGCCTGGCCAAGCTCATGCCTCGGGGGCAGCTCGTCAGTGGTAATGAGATACGTGGTCTGTCTGTGATGAATACGATATTACTCGAGTCAGTGGTTGTAAACTGCACCCAGAATATTTCTTCTTACAGTTTTTTTTTCTTTTTCTTTTTCTTTTTCTTTTTTTTTTTTTTTTTTCCCATAGCAAAGGAACTCAGGCAAAGCACTATTAACCCAGCAAATGAAGCTCTAAAGAGCACAGAGTGTGTCCATTAGGAGACAAGACGGTGACTAATCCAATTTTTCTTGCAGGGAGGGATGATGGTGCTTTGTAACATCTAGGGACGCCAGGCCCTGCATTACAGATGAGGCTCTGCGTTCTGTCCTCTCTCTCCCCCTGACTCTCCTTCCTATCTCGTCCTCCTCTGCCTTTGTCTAAGAACAATTAGGACATTGTCCCCTCCTCTTCTCTCAACCCCTCTCACACAAAAACCGCCTTGAAGGTGATTAAAATAATGCCCAAGGCGGGCAGAAAAAAAATGGAAAGGGAAGAAGTGGGTGGGGGAAGGGAGAAAGTCTCCCCATTTAAACATTTATGGGACTGCTTCCTGAGGCTCAGGGAATCTGCTAAAGGCTGAGCGAGGTGGGAGATGCCCGGGCCATTGTTGCTCCTTTAAAAAATCACACAAAACAGTCTTGCTTCTTGGGAAATAATCCATAATATATATATATATTTTTCACACCGGGGCATTCCCTTGCTTCTTTTATTCCTTGGGAAACTGCAGACATTTATTTAAAATGTTGATGGATAAACAGAAGATTCCAGATATCCCTTAGCCTAGACAGCCTTGGGATACTATGGGGTGAGTATATTGAGGAGCAAAATAAAACTGTAAACAAGATTCTTTCCTGAGCCTTACCCTCAGTGTCCCTCCCTTCCTTTTTCTTTAGTGAATATTTGTGACATGGGCACTTCACCTACCTGGCGGAGGACACTTAAGGGTTCCTGGTGTCATTGCTCAAGCCAACAAACACAAAGCAAATAAACAAATGTCACCTACATCCACTGATAGCCACAAAGGGGCTGGCAGATGCCCTAGTTAAAATCAGGGGTTCATCAGCAACCATGATATATGTAACTAAGTGCAGTGTTTAATTTTTGGAAAGATGACCCTCACCCTTGCTTCCCAAGAGGATGTGGAAAATATATTCCCTGGAAGAAAAGCCTAGAGAGTCAGAAAACACATCCATTTCCCCCCCAGGTTTATTTTCTGTGGTTGATCAATTCAAAAGGATTGGCTTCATTTTCCACCCTGGAAAAATGCAAGTTGAAACCCCCATCCCCGCCTTTGAAAGTCAAATTTATAATCTTTCACATAGTGTTGGCATGTGAGCTCAGGTGATGTGGAAAATGTAATTTCGAAAACACTTTGGCTTACTGGTGGTCTTTAGAAAAGGCCGTGTTGATGTCCCCTCAACTTCTCTTCTCATGCTGAAAATTATGGATTATATTAGTCTCAGTAAAATTTATATGAAACCAACCCATCAATCTCTCCCCTCCCCCTTGTCTCTCCTGTTCCTCCTTCTTCCCCGTCTCTTGTCACAGAAGGACTAACATGAGATGATGGGACATTTTATCCATGCCAATCATAATCATACCATGATAAGAAAATATGTACTACCACATCATTTTTCAGAAAGCATCTGAGGTCATTGTATTTATTAAATTTTACTTAATTAAAATTTATTTAATCACAGTATTTAGGTTCACTGTGAGTTTTTTTTTTTAACTAAATGATCTGTACAATATAGCAAAATCTAGATGTCAGGAGAGGTCTAATATTTAGTAGAACATTAATTTGGATTTTTTTCTTTTTTCTTTTTTTTGGATTTTTTTTTTTTTTTTTGGATTTTTTTTTCTTTTTTCTTTTTTTGGTGTGGTACTGGTGATTGAACTCGGAGCCACTCTTCAGCATTGAGTTAATCCCCAGACTTTTAAAATTTTCATTTTGGGACAGAGTCTTGCTGAGCTGCTAAGGCTATCTTTAAGATGGTCAGTTTTAAGATGGTTATTTCATTTCATTATACAGATGGTCCTCACTTTTTTTTTTTTAATCCTGGTTGGGCTTAAGATCACTTGACTTCGTGATGGTGTGAAAAGAATGGGCCTGGGTAGAAACCATACTTGGAATTTTTATTTGGACCTTTTCCCAGGCCAGCAAAATGCAGTCTGATCCTCCCTCCTGGTGCTGAGCAGCTGCAGCGACCGCACCTTTGGTCTGTCCCTGGATCACAAGGGGGAGACATGTCTGCAGTGTAAGGTGATCTGAGCTGGGATAGGTAGGTGCGTGAAATGCGTTTTCCACCACAATGTTTTCCACATATGATAGGATTTAGTGGGACGTAATTCCATTACAAGTGGAGGAACATCTGTATATTATCTTATTAACTATAGTGGAACATATTGCCCACACCGTTAGCTCAAATTTAAGGAATAGTTAGAAAAAAATAGCAGTGTCTTTATTCTCTAAACTTTTACTCCCAAGCAACTCTACCCACTGCACAACCCTCGCTCTTCTTGCCTGATGTACTTGTTATTCATCAAATTCAGTTTTTGCCATTTATTTGCCCAGAAAATGCTTATTGGTTCTGATCAGTGTATTCCTGTTTTTATTTCCTGACGCTCCACCTAAGTGCTTGGCACTCAGCAACTTGGGACGATGTGCCAGTGGACGGAGCTGCCATTGTCTTCTAGTTGGTTTTCGAGGTCCTAGCGCTCAGGCACGTTGTCAGCAGAGCAGCTAGAGGCGCTTTATTTAAATTCTCCAGATTGCGGTTCATGGCTTTCTGTGATCTGCCCAGAAGACGGACTGTGGATGTTACATGTCCAATAATACTGTCACTCCATCTTCTGGCAGCCTGTTTCTTGTCACCTCCCCCTGCTGAAGCTAGGGATACTGGCTGCAACTCAGCCCCAGATTCAGTCCTGTTCAGATACTACCCGCTCATTCAAGGCTCTGGGTAAGACCTCGCCTAGTTCTCCCAGAATCCTCTCTCCTTTCTGCACTCCACATTAACTTTCCTTTTTTTTTAGATTTGCCTGTATTTATACACAGTCTTGCTAAGTTGCCCGGCCTGAACTCAAAATTGTGATCCTCCTTTCTCAGCCTCCTGAGGAGTGGAGATCACTGGTGTGTAAGCAGGAATATTCATTTATTTTCTTGTGGTAGGAACACTTAGCATGAGATGCACCCTCTTGGTGAATTGTTAAACGTGTAATATAGTTAACTATAGGCATGATGCTACCCAGCAGATCTCTAAAGCTTATTCATCTTGTTCCACTAAAACTTTTTGACCTTTGATTGACAGCTCCCCATTTCCTTCTCCTACTAGCCCCCAGCAACCACCATCACACTCTTCAATTCTATGAATTTTTTTTATTAAAATAGTTCTTTAATTTATACAAACGTGCACTTCAATTAGTACTTCTCAAAATGAATCAAGAAAGTGCAATTTTTGAAAGAAGTCAGCAAAACTTTATTTGCTCAAAATACCTATAATAGGCATTTAACTTTCTCATTAAAATGTTTCTGTCCTTGGTCCTGTTTAGTGAAATGGTCTGCTATATTACCTGTCCTGGAAAGACCAAACTATAAACAAGTAAATTTCTTCCGTGTTTATGTAAGGAAGAAGCATCACATCACCTCCACTAAAAAGCCTTCAGAAAAATAAGGAAAAGCTTGAGATGTTGCAGTTGCAGAATTAATTGTGCAGTGCCTTTTCACTAAATTTTCAGACAGTTCCAGCTTCTACTGTGGTTCAATTTAGCAGTAATGCTGCTCAGATGATAAGGATTAATTTTCTTTCTTTTTTTTTTTTGTTGTTTGATTCATTCTGTTATTTTTTCCCTTCCCCCCACCCCTCCCACCCCTCTTTTCCCTCTATACAGTCCTTCCTTCCTCCATTCTTGCCCCCCTCCCTAATCCTAACTCTAACCCTAACATAACCCCTCCCACCCCCCATTATGTGTCATCATCCACTTATTAGCGATATCATTTGTCCTTTGGTTTTTTGAGATTGGCTTATCTCAGCATGATATTCTCCAATTTCATCCATTTGCCTGCAAATGCCATAATTTTATCATTCTTTATGGCTGAGTAATATTCCATTCATCAACTGAAGGACATCTAGGTTGGTTCCACAATCTGGCGATTGTGAACTGAGCAGCTATGAACATTGATGTGGCTGTATCTCTGTAATATGCTGATTTTAAGTCCTTTGGGTATAGGCCAAGGAGTGGGATAGCTGGGTCAAATGGTGGTTCCATTCCAAGTTTTCTAAGAAGTCTCCACACTGCTTTCCAAAGTGGCTGCACTAATTTGTAGCCCCACCAGCAATGTATGAGTGTATCTTTCTCCCCACATCCTCGCCAACACCTGTTGTTGCTTGTATTCTTGATAATCGCCATTCTAATTGGGGTGAGATGGAATCTTATTATTTTGATTTGCATTTCTCTTATTACTAGAGATGTTGAACATTTTTCCAAATGTTTGTTGATTCCTTGTAGATCTTCTTCTGTGAAGTATCTGTTCATTTCCTTAGCCCATTTGTCGATTGGATTATTTGCATTCTTGGTGTAGAGTTTTTTGAGTTCTCTATAGATTCTGGAGATTAGTGCTCTATCTGAAGTATGATTGGCAAAGATTTTCTCCCACTCTGTAGGCTCTTTCTTCGCATTGCTGATAGTTTCCTTTGCTGAGAGAAAGCTTTTTAGTTTGAATCTATCCCAGTTATTGATTCTTGCTTTTATTTCTTGTGCTATGGGAGTCCTGTTGAGGAAGTCTGGTCCTAAGCTGACATGTTGAAGCTCTGGACCTACTTTTTCTTCTATAAGATGCAAGGTCTCTGGTCTGATTCTGAGGTCCTTAATCCATTTTGAGTTTAGTTTCGTGCATGGTGAGAGATATGGGTTTAGTTTCATTCTGTTGCATATGGATTTCCAATTCTCCCAGCACCATTTGTTGAAGAGGCTATCTTTTCTCCATTGCATATTTTTGGCCCCTTTGTCTAGTATGAGAAAATTGTATATATTTGGGTTTGTGTCCGTGTCCTCTATTCTGTACCATTGATCCACCTTTCTATTTTGGTACCAATACCATACTGTTTTTGTTACTATTGCTTTGTAGTATAGTTGAAGTTCTGGTATTGTGATACCCCCTGCTTCACTCTTTCTGCCAAGGATTGCTTTAGCTATTCTGGGTTTTTTATTCTTCCAGATGAATTTCATAATTGCTTGCTCTATTTCTGTAAGGTACATCATTGGGATTTTAATTGGAATTGCATTGAATCTGTATAGCACTTTTGGTAGTATGGCCATTTTGACAATATTAATTCTTCCTATCCAAGAACATGGGAGATCTTTCCATCTTCTAAGGTTTTCTTTAATTTCTTTCTTCAGTGTTCTGTAGTTCTCATTGTAGAGGTCTTTCACCTCTTTTGTGAGATTGATTCCCAAGTATTTTATTTTTTTTGATGCTATTGTGAATGGGGTAGTTTTCCTAATTTCTCTTTCTGAAGATTCATCACTTATGTATAAAAATGCATTAGATTTATGTGCCTTGATCTGATATCTCGCTACTTTACTGAATTCACTTATGAGATCTAAAAGTTTTCTGGTGGAATTTCCTGGTTCCTCTAAGTATATAATCATATCCTCAGCAAATAGGGATAGTTTGAGTTCTTCTTTTCCTATTCATATCCCTTTAATTTCTTTGGTCTGTCTAATTGCTCTGGCTAGAGTTTCAAGGACGATATTGAAAAGAAGTGGTGAAAGAGGGCATCCCTGCCTTGTTCCAGTTTTTAGGGGGAATGCTTTCAGTTTTTCACCATTTAGAATGATATTATCCATGGGCTTAGCATAGATGGCCTTTACAATGTTAAGGAATGTTCCCACTATCCCTATTTTTTCTAGTGTTTTGAGCATGAACAGGTGCTGTATTTTATCAAATGCTTTTTCTGCATCTATTGAAATAATCATGTGATTCTTGACTTTAAGTCTATTGATATGGTGAATTACATTTATTGATTTCCTGATGTTGAACCAACCTTGCATCCCTGGGATGAAACCCACTTGATCATGGTGCACTATCTTTTTAATATGTTTTTGTATGCGATTTGCTAAAATTTTGTTGAGAATTTTTGCATCGATGTTCATTAAGGATATTGGTCTGAAATTTTCTTTCCTCGATGTGTCTCTGTCTGGTTTAGGTATCAGGGTAATATTGGCTTCATAGAATGAGTTTGGGAGGGTTCCCTCCTCTTGTATTTTATGGAATACTTTGAGAAGTATTGGAATGAGCTCTTCTTTAAAGGTTTTGTAGAACTTGGCTGAGAACCCATCTGGTCCTGGACTTTTCTTTGTTGGTAGGCTTTTGATGACTTCTTCTATTTCATTACTTGGAATTGGTCTATTTAAATTGTGTATGTCCTCCTCGTTCAGTTTAGGCAATTCATATGTCTCTAGAAACCTGTTGATGTCTTCGAAATTTTCTATTTTGTTGGAGTATAGATTTTCAAAATAGCTTCTAATTATGTTTTGTATTTCAGTCGTGTCTGTTGTGATATTTCCTTGTTCATTCTGAATTTTCATGATTTGGGTTTTCTCTCGTCTTCTCTTTTTTAGTGTGGCTAAAGGTTTATCAATTTTGTTTATTTTTTCGAAGAACCAACTATTTATTTTGTCAATTTTTTGTATTGTGTCTTTTGTTTCAATTTCATTGATTTCAGCTCTGAGTTTAACTATTTCCTGTCTTCTACTACTTTTAGTGTTGGTCTGTTCTTCTTTTTCTAGGGCTTTGAGCTGTAGTGTTAGGTCGTTTATTTGTTGAGTTTTACTTCTTTTATTAAATGCGCTCCATGAAATAAATTTTCCTCTAAGTACTGCTTTCATAGTGTCCCAGAGATTTTGATATGATGTTTCTTTGTTCTCATTTACTTCTAAGAATTTTTAAATTTCCTTCCTAATATTTTCTGTTATCCATTCATCATACAATAGCATATTGTTTAATCTCCAGGTGTTGGAGTAGTTTCTGTTTTTTACTCTTTCATTTATTTCTAACTTCAATCCATTATGATCTGATAGAATACAAGGTAGTGTCTCTATCTTCTTGTATTTGCTAACATTAGCTTTGTGGCATAATATATGGTCTATTTTAGAGAAGGATCCATGTGCTGCTGAGAAGAAAGTGTATTTGCTCTTGGTTGGATGGTATAGTCTATAAATGTCTGTTAAGTCTAAATTATTGATTGTGTTATTGAGATCTATGGTTTCTTTGTTCAATTTTTGTTTGGAAGATCTGTCCAGTGGTGAGAGAGGTGTGTTAAAATCACCTAGTATTATTGTGTTATGGTCTATTTGGTTTCTAAAATTGAGAAGAATTTGTTTGACATACATGGATGAGCCACTGTTTGGGGCTTAGATGTTTATGATTGTTATATCTTGCTGATTTATGCTTCCTTTAAGCAGTATGAAATGTCCTTTATCCCTTCTGACTAACTTTGGCTTGACGTCCACATTATCTGAAATGAGGATGGATACTCCAGCTTTTTTTCTGAGTCCATGTGCATGGTACGTTTTTCCCCATCCTTTCACCTTTAGTCTATGGGTATCTCTTTCTATGAGGTGAGTCTCTTGCAGGCAACATATTGTTGGATCTTTCTTTTTAATCCAATCTGCCAGTCTATGTCTTTTGATTGATGAATTCAGGCCATTAACATTCAGGATTATTAATGAGATATGATTTGTATTCCCGGTCATTTGGTTCATTTTTAAAATTTTATTTATTTTTTTATTTTTTTGACACAACTTGGTTCCTCCTTTATTTGACAGTTCCTTTAGGATAATTCCTCCCTTTGCTGATTTGCTTCTTTGTTTTTTATCTCTTCCTCATGGAATACTTTTCTGAGAATGTTCTGTAATGCTGGCTTTCTTTTTGTAAATTCTTTTAGCTTTTGTTTATCATGGAATGATTTTATTTCATCGTCAAATTTGAAGGTAAGTTTTGCTAGGTATAAGATTCTTGGTTGGCATCCATTTTCTTTCAGAGCTTGAAAAATGTTGTTCCCGGTCCTTCTAGCTTTTAGGGTCTGGATTGAAAAATCTGCTGATATCCGTATTGGCTTCCCCCTGAATGTAATTTGGTTCTTTTCCCTCACAGCCTTTAAAATTCTGTCTTTATTTTGTATGTTAGGTATTTTCATTATAATGTGCCTTGGTGTGGGTCTGTTGTAATTTTGTGTATTTGGAGTCCTATAAGCCTCTTGAACTTGATTTTCCATTTCATTCTTCATATTTGGGAAATTTTCTGATATTATTTCATTGAATAGATTGCTCATACCTTTGGTTTGTTTCTCTAAGCCTTCCTCAATCCCAATAATTCTCAAATTTGGCCTTTTCATGATATCCCATAGTTCTTGGAGATTCTGTTCATGATTTCTTACCATCTTCTCTGTTTGTTCAACTTTGTTTTCAAGGTTAAATATTTTGTCCTCAATATCTGAGGTTCTCTCTTCCAGGTGTTCTATCCTATTGGTTATGCTTTCTATGGAGTTCTTAATTTGGTTTATTGTTTCCTTCATTTCAAGGATTTCTGTTTGGTTTTTTTTCACTATCTCTAACTCTTTATTGAAATGGTCTTTTGCTTCCTGTATTTGCTCTTTTAACTGTCGATTGGTGCATTCATTCAATGCCTGCATTTGCTCTTTCATTTCATCGTTTGCTTCCCTTATCATGTTAATTATGTACATTCTGAACTCCCTTTCTGACATTTCTTCTGCCATGCTGTCATTGGATTTTATTGATGTAACATCCAGATTAGTTTGAGGCATTTTCTACCCTTGTTTTCTCATGTCGTTCAGGTATCAGTGGACTGCTGAGATGTTGCAGATTTCCTCTATTGATTTATAATGTTCCTGAAGATTGATAGTGTATCCCCTCTTATCCTTCAGTAGCCTGAAGTCTTGGAGGAAGTTGATAATGCGGTGTTCCCCTAGGAAGCTGCCTCTCTAGGGTGGTGGTCTTCAGGTGGGGTATATTCCCTGCTAGTGGGCAGAGGTGCCTCCACTTGTTGACCAATGGTCATCCAAAGGGGAACTAGGCTGCGGCCTGAGGCAAGGCCTGTTTGTGCCTGTGTTTCTGGTTTTACTGTCCTTGTGGGAAAACCTCACCGGGCTGGGAAGACTCACCTGGTGGGGAGGTCTCGCTGGTCAGTTTCCCTCCTAGAGTTTCCCCTCAATCTACAACTACCGCCTGTGCTGGGCTGCCTTCCTCTGCAATGTTCCCAGTGGCCTGGACCTACCTTCTGGGCCTGGGAGCCTCACCCTTCACAGACGAGTCTCCTTAGGCTGCCTCTCCTCAGAGAATCTGCCCGCAGTCCTGGAACCTTCGCTCCACCCCTAAGTGTGTCTCTGTGCGGCTCTTCCACCAAGAAGCCGCCTAGGTCCTGGGACTCTGCTCTGCACCTAATCACCTGCCTATGTGGCCCCTCCTCTGAGCCGCCACCTGGAGTCCCGTACAATAGCTCCGAGTCCCAGAGACCCGCCACACACCTCTTCCTCTGGACAGCCGCCAGGTGTTCTGACGCAGTCACTAGGAGTCCAAGCAACTCACTACACGTCTCTTCCACCCGCCAACCGCCCGTAGCCCTAGGCAGTCACTCCGAGTCCAAGTGACCCGCCCTGTTCCTTCTCTTCCTTGAGGTAGCCCCCGGGTGTTCAGGAGCGGTCGCTTGGAGACCAAGTGACCCACCAAGTTCCTCCTCCAGGCAGGCCACCGGTGTTCAGGAGCGGTCGCTTTGAGTCCAAGCAACTCACCACTCGCCTCCTCCTCTGGCAACCGCCTGTGGCTCTGATGCAGCCACTCCTAGACCAAGGACCCGCCGTGCTCCTCCTCTTCCTCCGGGCAGCCCCCCCCCCGGTGTTCAGAAGTGATCGCTCTGAGTCTAAACAGCTCGCCATGCAGCTCCTCCTCAGGCAGCCGCCAGGAGCCCCAGTGGTTGCTCCGAGTCCAAGCGCTGTGCTGAGCCGCCTCCTCTACGATGATCCCAGTTGTCCGTGTTTACCGCTCCAGCGGGGGGAAGGGCGTCTTGCCGAGCAACTCTACTTCACAAAGTTCCCTGCGTTCCGGGGCTACCGCCCCATCCGGGATGCCCCCCCTTCGGGAGAGACTCACCCAGCAGCTTAGAGTTGGTCCCAAGTCTCTCACTATCTCCTCTTTTGAATTCTGTGTCCTGGAGCAACATGAAATGCAGCCGCCCTCTAGTCCGCCATCTTGAAAACCCCAATTCTATGAATTCGACTATTTTAGAACTCTCTGGCAAGTGGAGGAACACTGTATTTGTCTTTTGGTGACTGACTTTCGTCACTTAGCATAAGGTCCAACCCAAAGCCAAACCACAATATCACCTCATACCTGCCAGGGTGTCTTAAAAAAAATAATAAAAAAAAAGATGAGAGGTTATAAGTTTTGTTCAGATCATGGGGAAACTGAAATCCTTGTACACAAGAAAACGTTTATGAAAAACACTGTGGAGATTTCTCCAAAAATTAAAAACATGACAACCATGTGATCCAGCAATCCTACTTCTGAGTATTTATCCAAAGGAATTGAAATCAATATGCCAAAGAGATATCAGTGTTGTTCATTACAGTACTATGCACAATAGCCCAGATGTGGGAAAAACCTAAATGTCTATCAATAGATGAATGAATAAAGAAAATGTGGTGGATATGTACAGTGGAATACCATTCAGCCTTAAAAGAGAAGGAAATTCTTAAATGTGTGACAATATGGATGAATCTTAAGGACATTGAGTGAAATTAGGTAAGCATTACTAATGCTTCCTCCATATAAGCAAGTCAAGCTCAGAGATGTCGTGTGATCCACCAAAGATTTTGGAACCCATACTGTGGAAATGGAGAAGTCGGGTTAACTAATTTTCAACATTTCCCATTTTAGTTTGTTTTACTGCTTCCCAAGGTAGAGTACTGAGGCATGCCACAAATACCCAAATACTGTCTTCAAACTGACCTCTGTTAAACAGTTGTCCCTAAATGCACATTAGAATTAGCTGGAAACTTTCAAAAATACCTGAGGTCTGGACACTCCCCCCACCCACCCCCTGCCAACCAGAGACTTAACTTTACACATGAGTTGGGGTGGGCCAATTTTGTTTTTAATTATCCAATGATGGGAATGTTCATCCAGGATTGAGAAAAAACCCAGTGGCTAAACAGTGACCTCAGGTGATTTTTAACTAGTTTCAGTTCCACCAAGATGTGCTATTAAGTCTTCAGTTCTGCTCTACAGGGAGATACTGTTAGTAGCTTTGCTGAATTCAAGATAAATGTCTATGAAATTTCCTCTGGTTCCCAGTCCATCAACTCAGTCAAAAGAAAATGGGATTGTTTGGCATGACTTTATCTTAGGGAACTGAGATTTTATTATTGTGGTAAAATACGCATAACAAAACTTTAATCAATTCTGAGGTACTAAGGACATTCACATTGGTGGGCCACCATCATTGCCAGCCATCTCTAGAATTCCTTCATCTTTCCAAACTGAAACTCTGCACCGATTAAACACCAACTCCCTATTCTTCCTCCTCCCATGTTTGCCAACCACATTCTACTTTCTTTCTCTATGAACTTGATGGTAGAACTGTTCTAGAAGAACCCTGCATGAGTCATCATTAAAATTTGTCCTTTCATGACTGGCTAACTTCACCGAGCACAGTATCTTCAAATGTCCATCCACCTTGCAGCTCATTCTTGTTTTAAATAACATGTTTACTTTCATATGTGGTCATGAACCTCAGAGACTGAGAATCTCTGTTGGATGGTGTCCCCAAAGTTACTGATCGAATTTAATTAAATGGAATTAAATAATAAGATGAGGAGCCTGTGGTTTTCTGAAATTCATCTTTTTCTTTGATTGAAAAATAGTACTTTTGTAAATCTTGGGGTCACTGGGCATTTGTACCAGATATAAACATTGCCCACAAATTATCAACTGAAGTTTTGAAAATTCATTGGTCAGTTTTCTTCTGTGCTATTTAAAGTTGTTTGCTGTCTTAGAGGTCTTGTGTTTTTCTCCATCTCAGTTGCTTGTACTTCTCTAGTCATAATGGACTTGGATGGACTGGGCTTACTATCCCCATTTGCTTGACATGTGGGGCTTTCCGTTTTAGAACTGGACAGACCTAGGCAAACTGTTGGTCACCCACCAGTTCTGTCTTGCTACTTACTATCATCAAACTACTCTGCCGATCTCTCCATAGTGACAAAGGAACAGAAGTCCTGAATTCTTCATTTTCCCAGGTGATCTCTTGGGATATTTTAATGATGAAGATCTTTTATGAAAAATGGTATCCAGGAAAACATTCTTTAATAAGAGCGATTTGATGAAAGATATATTTTAATCTAACTCTTTGGCATACATTTTATAAGGTTTTATCAGTGAAGGCTTTTGGTAGTAAGAGATCCTAGTAAAGCATTGGAGGATGTGTTGATATTTGGTATGAAATTATATTGCTTGTATCTAGAATGTGAGTCTAAAGGAAGCCTAAAGATTCATGTTGACTCTAATGGGAATCTAAAGAATCATGTTAGTTAGATCATGATCATGTCAACAAATTGCAAATTAAAAATTTCATACCAAAATTCACAGATGGTACAAAGTTCAGAAAATGAACTCTTGTGTGCATGTCAAAAGCACCAAAATTTTTATTTGGGTTCTAGGGATTGAACCCAGCGGGTGCTTGACCACTGAACTGCATCCCCTGCCCGTTTTATTTTTTCTTTTGAGAAAGGGTCTTGCTAAATTGCTGATAGCCTTGCTAAATTGCTGTGGCTGTTTGAACCTGTGATCCTCCTGCCTTAGCCTCACAAACTGCTGGGATTATGGGCATGTGCCACTATGCCTGGCTGAAAAAATTTTTTTTAATAATTTCACTGATATTTTTAAAACAATAACTGAAGTGTTTATATTTATTGAAACTTTATACATAAACTTTAAAATCATTTTGCTTTTCGAAAATGTTAGTTTTTGATTTCTTACTGTTGACTTTTAAGAATGCTTTGTCATTTTAGAGAACAGTCCTTTCTCAGATACTTCTTTTGTAAATATTTTCTCCAAATTTGGGGCTGGTCTTCTCATTCTCTTGACAGTGTCTTTTGCAGAGCAGCAATTTTTGTTGTAATGGCCTTGGGCTCATCCATTCTTTCTTTCATCTTTCATGGACGATGCCTTGAGTTGTATCTAAACTGTCATTGTTACGCGCTTGGATTTTAAGGTTTGGGTCACTGGAATTTTCTCCATAAGCAAGCATGTCATCAAGGAATAAGGAAAATTTTATTTCTTCCTTCCTAATCAATATAACTCTTATTCCATGTTCTTGTTTTATTGCTTTCTTGCCTCACATACCTGACTTGATGGAAAGTCTTCTAGTTTCTCACCTTTAAATATGATGTTAGCTGTAGGTATACTGTAAATTTTCAAATCAAGCCTCTCTTCCTAGTTGGTTGAGAATTTTTGTTACCAGTGGGTACTGGATTTTGTCAAATGCTTTCCCATACTTGTTGATATGATCCTGTGGGATTTTTCCTTTAGTTTTTTGATGTGATGAATTACATGAACCCACTTTTGAATGTTGAGGGAGACTCGCACACACACTTGCCATAGTGATTCATTTTCTTTTTAGTCTTTTCTCCTTTACTTAAAGTAGAAATTTTACTGTTGAGATGGGGGTGCACACGTGTGTGTGCACGCATACTTGTGGATGCACACTTGTGTGCGAGGAATTTTTGTGCACACTTAACATGGCGATGGCATTCCATACCAGTGAACTTGGGTACACAGCCTTCTCACTAATCTTGAAAACAAAAGAGAGCATTGCTTCTTCTCTGGAATCCTTCTGAGCACTTGATAGGACTTTTTATGGGTTTGTCATTTCTGGATGTGACGTCCGGCACTGTGACTATTTGACGGCTGTGAGGAGAAGCATCTTAGGACAAAGCAAGCTCAGGACAAACATTTCACAGCAGAGAGATCAAAACTGCAGAATTTTCCAACTGGAAGCTGCCTTTATTCCTATCTTTAATTTTCCAAATTAGAAACCTGGGGGTAACTGCACTGTCCGATAAGTACCAGGGCTTACCTTGAGGAATTTCTCTGAGAATGGTTCATGAGCCACCTGTATCAGAATTTCTCACTGTGCTCATTTAAAGAGGTTTCTCTTTGTGTCCTCTATATTATGAGATGGGATAACTGTGACTGGGGCTTAGGAATCACCATTTTTATTTTTAATTTGCAAATCATAATTGTATATATTTACAGGGTACAATGTGATGTTTTGATATATGTTACATGTGGAATGATCAAATTGGGGTAATTAGCATATCTGTTATCTCAAATATTTATCATTTGTGTTGCAAACATTTAAAATCCTCTCCTGTAGCTTTTTATGAGATATGTAATACATGACTATTAACTACAGTCACCTTGCTGTGCAGTAGAGCTCTGGAATGAGTCCCTGCTAACTATAACTTTGTACTCATTGAGCCAAATGCCCCTTTCCACTCCACCCCATCTCTGGTGACTACTGTTCCACACTCTCTGTTGTAAGTTTAACTTTCACACACAAAGTGAGATCATATGTATTCGTCTCTCTAAGCTTCACTTATGTCATGCAACATAATGCTCTCCAGGTTCATCCATGTTGCTGAAGGTGGTAAAATTTTCTGTTTATGTCTGGCTGAGTAGCACTCTATTATGTATATATACCCTGTTATTAAAATCCGTTGATCTGTTGATGGACACGGGTTTTTTCCTGTATCTTTGCTCTTGTGGATAGTGCTACCATGAACATGGAGTATAGACAGCTTTGTCATATTGATTTCAATTCCTCTGAGCACATACCCAGTAGTAGGATTTCTGGATCATATGGTATTCTATTTTCGGTGTTTTGAAGAACCTCTATACTGCTTTCCAAAATGCCTGTGCTAATTGAAACACTTCCAACAGTGTATAAGGTTTTCCTTTCTCTACATCTTGACAAAACTTGTCATCTTTCATCTTTTTGATAACATTGGACTTAACTGGTGTGAACAGATATTTTATTGTGGTCTTATTCTGCACTTCTTTGATAATTGAAGATGATGAATATTTTTCACATTTGTATTTCTTCTTTTTAGAATTGTTTATTCAGGTCCTCTGCCTGTTTTTTAATAAGGGAATTTGTTTTTACTGGTATTGAGTAGTTTGAGTTCCTTGTGTATTTTGGCTATTATTCATCCCTTCTCTGATGCATGATTTGCAAATATTTCCCCTCATTTGTTCTCTTCACTCTATTGTTTTCTTTGCTGTGAAGCAGCATTTTAATTTGATGCAATTCCATTGGTTTATTTTTATTGCATTTGGGATTGTATCCAAGAAATCTGTGCCAAGACCAATGTCATGGATTTTTCCCTTAGTTTTTTTCTATAGTTTCAGATCATAAGTTTAAATATTTAATCCACTTTGAGTTGATTCTAGAACAAAGGGTGAGATAAAGGTCCATTTTCACTCTCCTTTCTGTGGGTATCCAGTTTTCTCAACACAACATACTGATGAGAATGTCCTTTCCCCAGTGTGTTCTCTTGACACCTTTGTTCCAGATCAATTGACTATAGATATGTGGGTTTATTTCTGGGCTTTCTATCTTGGAATCACCATTTTAAAAAAATCTACTATTTATGCTTACCTTCCTTCAAGATTCAGAATCTATATTTTAAGAAAAAAAAATTCTTCCACAGAGGACTCAGTTCATCACCCAAATAGAGAGCAAACTTGTAGTGTATTATATTTTCCTGTGTTTACCTTTAACTCTTAAAGAGCTTCTCAGAACCTGAAGGTAACACCACCCCAATGAAACATGATCCTGAAGTCCAGAAATATGAAACAGGTCAGAAGCAAGAAGAACAAAAATATTTATTAGGGCTGAGTGCTGTGGCACATGCCTATCCCAGCAGCTTGGGAGGTTGAGGTAGGAGGATCATGAGTTCAAAGCCAGCCTCAACAAAAGCAAGGCACACTAATAACTCAGTGAGACCCTGTCTCTAAATAAAATACAAAATAGGGCTAGGGATGTGGCTCAGTGGTCAAGTGCCCCTGAGTTCAATCCCTGGTACCAAAAAAAAAAAAAAGAAAAGAAAAGAAAGAAAGAAATATTTATTAGACTATTTAGAAGAAGAAGAAATGCTTTGATTCAATAGGATAAAAATGTTTCTCTGGGCAAATGTGTTTCCTTAAGGAAGTATTCAGTAGGCATATGGAAAAATGGAAAGTTGGCCCATTAAGAAATTATTCCATTTGTGTACAACCATAGAAACAAAATGACATACCCCATTTGTATACAATAAATCAAAATGCATTCTTTAAAAAATAAAAAAATTAAAAAACAAAAAATATTTTACATTTATATAGTGAAAAAAAGAAGAAAAGAAATAATTGCTGCAGGTTATTGGAGACTGGGGAAAAGGAAGTAAAAGACTTATTAAATAGTTTGCGCTCATTTATGCAGAAAGGTGGTCAGTCTTGGATTACATGCTCAAGTGAACATGTATTAGTGAGAGTCGCCAGCTGTGGGAAAAGGCAGTGGGGGTTTAGAGACTGCCCGTGGAATTCACAAATGCATCTGACGGTCCTCACCTCACCTGAGGGAAACCTTTGCTGTCATCATCTCATAGGTCACCAAGTAGAGTTTGACTTCTGTGTTGCTAAATGACAATTGTAAAAATAAAAGCTCTATAATGGCATCAGAGTTAAAATGCTACTTATTTTTTGCTGGCAGCAACTACTTAGAGTTACATTTGTTGAACCACATACACATGTGCTTGCGTGTACACACACCACTGTAGGATAAACACCTACACACCTTCTTTTTCCCACGCCTTGAATAACTCCCAGCTACTGAAGCCATAAATGCCCAATTTTACAAACTAATGCTCTTGAGGCCTGTAGAGCAGCCTCGCTTACTACCTGGGGAAGACAAAGTCTCCAGTTAGAATAGTAATTCAGGAGATATTTAGTTTGCAACGTCATTACTACAGTCCTGGAGGGCAGACATGGTGTTTTCATGCACGAGAAATGTATAATGACATCCACCATTATAGTGTCATGGAGAGGGCAAACATCTTCTCTGTTTATGCCTAGTCATCCCTCCTTCTCTCAACCCTTGACAATCACTAATCTTTTTACACAGAGGGAAAGAGGAAGGGGACAGGGTTCCAATATACCTCTCAAGGGCATGCCCTCTGTGATCTAACTTTCTATGTGAGGCCCCCACCTCTTAGCTTCCACTAACTTTCCAATAGCACCAGCAGCTGTGGAACAAGTCTTCAACACTCAAGCTTTTTTGGGACACTTCAGAACCAAACCATAATAGTTTTTTTCATTTAAGACTATGCAATTAATTTTCCTTCATGTTTTTTCATGACTCAAGAGCTCATTTCTTTTTAGCATTGCATAATATTCCATTGCCTGGCTGTATCAGAGTTTGCCTATTTACCTGTTGAAGGACAACTTGTTTACCTTCAGGTTTTAGTAATTACAAGCAAAGGTGCTATAAACATTGGTATGTAGGTTTCTGTGTTGACGTAAGTTTTCAACTCATTTGGGTAAGGATTGATCCGAATGTTTGCTAGACTTTTTGTCAAGAGGATATTTAGTATTGTAAGAAATTGCCTGTGTTCCCAAGCATACCAATTTGTATTCCCAACATTAATAAATGAGAGCTGCTATTGCTACATGTCCTTTATAAGAAACTGGTTGTACATTTTACATCTCTACCAGCAGTGTGTGAGAGGAGAGAGGAGAGTCCAGTTCCTCCACATTCTCTCCAGTTTTTTGCTATGATCAGTCTTTTTAACTGAGGTTATTCTAATAAGTGCATAGTGAGAGCTCATTGTGGCTTTAATGTGTATTTCCCATTCTTTACATGTGCTTGTTTGCTAGCTACATATTTTCCTTGATAAAGTTTCTATCCAAATCTTTTGCCCATTTTTTTGATGGGGTCATTTTCTTCTTGTTGAGTCTTGAGAGTTCTTTCTATATTCTGCATATGACTCTTTTACAGACATACTTTGTGATGATTTTTCATCCAGTCTGTGGTTTATCTTTTTATTCTTTTGCTAGGCTGACACTTCTAATTTTGAGTAAGTTCAATTTGTCAAGTTATTCTTTTATGACTTGTGGATTTAGTGTCATGTGTAAGTAATTTTTGCTCAGTCCAAGGTCAAAGATTTTTTCCTTAGGTTTTGTTTTGTTCTCTCTCTCTCTTTCTCTCTCTCTCTCTTTCAACCCAGGGGTGCTTAAACAACATCCCCAGACATTTAAAAAAAAAAAAAAAAAAACTTGTTTTTTATTTAGAGACAGGGTCTCACTGAGTAGCTTAGGACTTTGCTAAGTTGCTGAAGCTGGCTTTGAACTCACAATCCTCCTGCCTCAGCCTCCTGAGCTGCTGGGATTACAAGCATACACTACTGAGCCAGGCCTTTTCTTATGTCTTCTTTCAGAAATTTTATACTTTTAGGTTTTACATTTACATTTCTAATATTTTCTGGGTTAACATTTGTATATGGTACAAGATGCTGATTCAAAGAGAAGATTTGGTGGGGGTGAGTAGGGGCTTGCTTCTTGTTTTATAGCCTCTTCTTTGTACTTGGAACCCATCCTCGATGACCACTTGTAGTCCCTAACTGATCCATAATCCTGCCAGTACTTTACTGAGTAGAGCTTAGCCTTGGGATTACACTGTCTGACGATGGTTTGGGTCAGCCTTTGGCTTGGTGAACTTCAGATTCATGCCTAGGATCCACATATGGAGCCCTTTCTTTGAGTCTAAGATTATTTCTTTGCTATGTATACCTCTTGACTTACCCCCTCTATTAACTGATCATATCACATCCCAGCAGAAAAATAGCATTCATTTCCTCTGCTCTTCCGCCTATCCAATGTAGAGCTCACTCAGCCATCTCTATAGTGGTCCTCAGATTCTTACCTCAAATGCCAAATCTCGTTCAGTAGGTTCTCTTCCCCCATGTTTGCTAAACTTGACCAGGTGCTACGCACACTGCAGTAAACAAGGCTGACCCCATCCTGCAATCACAGAGATGATAACATAGAGGTGGAGACAGGGACATAAATAGAGTTCAATGAGTGATAAAATGCTGGAAATTGCAAGAGCTTCCAAAGAAGTTCAGTCTTTTAAGTTGTTGCCACCTCTAAATAACTGGGTTGCTTATTCCAAACACCTTGGTTGCTTATTTTAAAGAAGCACATCTGTTCGTGGTTTCTCTCTTTGTCCAATAATCCAATGCATATGGGCACTTTAGACAAGCACCGTATCCTTTGCACATATAAAATCTCTGCAAGCAGCCTTATTCATGAACTGAAACTTGTATAATTCCAATAGGGACTCTTTTGTTTCTTCCTCTGAATGCTTTTTCAATGGACCACGTATAAAAGTACACCTACCTTAACACTGCAAATTTGAGTCCTTGCTCTACCATTTTCCCTGTGACTCACAGTTATTTCTGTTGTGACTACTGTTTAAATAAATGTATGAATGGAGAGTTCTGAGTTCTGATTCTAAGATGCTAGAAAGATTTATTTTCAGAATTACTTGAAGTTTACCTCTTTAATTCAGCATGCCAACATCATCTTTTCTGCTTCTGGTCACTCCTAAAACCTAATAATCATCTTATATGATTAAGATAATTATATATAACCACGTGCATATGGACAATATGTCTCCCTGAGACATTTTGATGTTTGAATGAAAATGTCGTTCTGGATTTTCTCTAAGATTGCCAACATATGACAGCAGTGGTTTGTTCTTTTTGAGTTGATGCATCTCCGTAACTTTGTAGATAGTATACCTCCTGTTGATCAAGGGATTTTATTCTCGTGGCTTCTAGATAGAAGAATTCCTCAGGAGTCCAACAGGATCAGGGACTTCACATGTACAAGCTACAGTTTTGGCCCATGTAGTTATTTTTTCATTAGTCACAGAGATTGAAGGCCTGAACCGAATCTGTTTTCCCTTCAGTTTTGCTTGAGCAGAAACAGCCTCACCTCTGAGTTCCTCCTTGGCTAATTCCAGTGAAGTCCCCCTAGGAGTGTGGCAAGAAGAGAGGAGCGATGCCAACGGACTGGAGAGATTTAATGCTGCTGGTGACTGCGCCATTACCCAGAAAATGCAGGTTAATGTGGAGGAAGGGAGGGGGCCGTGGGCGGCAGCAGGCAAACCCACCGACACCTATTAGACGGAACCGTCACACAGCATCAGATCAGGAAGGAGGGGTAGGGTGGAAAAGGCAGAGGAACTCCTTCACTCATCCAAGAAAACGCGTGAGGGACAGGGATTAAGGAAACAGCAAAGCCCCAAAGCTGAATTAATCCACATGGACCTGGCCGTCACATTGTGCCCACGCCCAGAGTTACCTGATGAGTCTCTAAATCACTGGGGAGCAAATAACCCACATTGGTGGGACGGATGTGATCAGGGGCAAAATATAGGAAAAAAATGTATTTCACTTTTTTTTTGGTAAATTTTGGGGTCAGTTGTAGTAAACTATTAACTTGGAATATGTGAATAACTATTATAAAGTGGAATATTAAATGAATTCAGAGAAACAAATATGATTGTGTGATAATTCAAAGAAGAGAGATTCTGTTTTTTTTTTATTGTAAACAAATGGGATACATCTTGTTTCTCTGTTTGTACATGAAGGAGAGGCATACCGTTTGTGTAATAATACATTTACCTAGGGTAATATTTTTTGATTCATTCTGTTATTTTTTCCTTCCCCCCACCCCTCCCACCCCTCTTATCCCTTTATACAGTCCCTCCTTCCTCCATTCTTGCCCCCTTCCCACCCCCTATATGTGTCATCATCTGCTTATCAGTGAGATCATTTGTCCTTTGGTTTTTTTGAGATTGGTTTATCTCACTTAGCATGATATTCTCCAACTGCATCCATTTGCCTGCAAATGGCATAATTTTATTATTCTTTATGACTGAGTAATATTCCATTGTATATATATACCACAGTTTCTTTATCCATTCATCAACTGAGGGGCATCTAGGTTGGTTCCACAATCTGGCTATTGTGAACTGAGCAGCTATGATCATTGTCGTGGCTGTATCTCTGTAGTATGCTGATTTTAAGTCCTTTGGGTATAGGCCAAGGAGTGGGATAGCTGGGTCAAATGGTGGTTCCATTCCAAGTTTTCTAAGGAATCTCCACACTGCTTTCCAGAGTGGCTGCACTAATTTGCAACCCCACCAGCAATGTATGAGTGTACCTTTCTCCCCACATCCTCGCCAACACCTATTGTTGCTTGTATTCTTGATAATCGCCATTCTAATTGGGGTGAGATGGAATCTTAGGAGAGATTCTGTTTCTATTCAAGTGTGTGTGTTGCATATGTGTTGAACCCAGAAAAAGGTTTCATGAGGTCATGGGATTTGTGGTCAACTTTGTAGAGCTGTGAAGATTTTTTTTAAGTCAATATTGTGGGGATAAGGCAGAAACAGTGAAAGAAAATGGAAGAACAGTTAGGAAATGAGATGATACTTGGAGAATATTAATACAGTTCGGTTGATGAGATATGAAGGTAAAAAGAAATAAAGATGGGATAGTGTGTCGAGGGTCATTCATGAAGGCCCTAGCTAGCATGCACGGCCCTTTCTCCATTTGTTCCTACTTTCTCAAAGGCATTCCATTATTAGCCTCCATCTAGGGTCTCAGGCCAGGGCCAGTCTAGTGGGATGATGTAAAAGTCTTCCTCATCCATTTGGGTTTGATTTATATCATGTTCCTCATGCTTAGAGTCCAGAAGCCCAGGCCCACTGGACTCCAGAATTCTGCAGCTCTGCAGCCCTCAGTCTCCTCTGCTGCCATGTGGGCCAGAGCCAGGCTGCACCACTTCCCAGCCAGCCTGGTGTCGGCACTTCTTACCTCCTGAGTGTTCACCAGACTGAACTTCTGCTTTCTCCCTTTTCCACGCTCTGCCCGGCTGTATATGGCACTCTGGAGATGAATCCCAGCCCACCTAAGCTGGATCCCGGAATCTTGCAGAGTTGTTAATAGGTGCTCACCCTTCGAACAGTGTCCTACCATCTGTGAAACTTCTTGTCTGTATGTGCACCTGCCTTGTTCTCGTTTTCATTCTATATATATGTATTGCCTCCTTATTAAAAAATCAGCTTCTTGGGTGTTCTTAGAACTTATATTTCTAGTTAGTGGACGTAGCCCTGGATCCTGGAATCTGAAAAAAAAATGTTCTCCATTGTAAATAATTGCACAATGTCAGGCTGCTTGCTAGGCACACTTTTCAATAGGGGTTGTGTGACTTCTTTCCTTTTCCCCTAATCCCTTCTCTTCCTTATTCTTCTTTCCTAGGGTGAGCTCACAAATGCATGACTTTTTTCTGTAGTATTCCAATTCCCAGTCTAAGAACTCCGTCAAACGGAAGGATCTGAATCTGAAGTATGGTAAAGAAAACTGACGTGGAATGAGGAATCTGGGTTATTGCTGAGGCTCCACCCTCACGTGCTCTGTGACTTGACAGAGCCCACCATGACCTTTGGCACTCCTTTCTCTATGAGAGTCTGCGACAGAACAGGAGCGAATTAGTAATAAACAGATAACCAGTGAAACTGAGTACAGCTTCTGAAGAAGAAACACATTCCTCATTAATGATCCTTACCTTTCTTTTTTTTTTTTTTTTTTAAAAATTCCAATATGCACTGGAATATTTCCAACTGAAATTTTTCCAACTGGAAATGCAGTAATAAGAGAAGAATCTTACTTAAAAAGCAGGCAAGAAATGAAGCAGATGGTTACAGGGCTGCTTTAAATTCTGTCTCCATTGAGCTCTTCAGCTCCCACTAGAAGAAAGTTGGGAAAGGAACATGGAATGTGTGAAAATTAAAAACTGCAGAAAATAAAAATTTATGAGTTTGGTTTCTAGGGCACTCTCTTACACATACATACACACACCCACATTCAAAAAATAAATACTGATAAGTGTTAGTGTCACCTCATGGACACAGAGACCTAAAAGAAATGTGTATAATTTTGACCTCAGTAGCTCCAAAAGCTCAGTCCTTTAGTGTTTAATATCATTTCAGAGTTTGTGCTGTTAAATCAAAAGGTTATCTATAATACATCTGGTGCTATTAATGGGAAAGATCAGGGGTATTCAAAAGACATTTATTCATTATTAATATAGATAATAAAGGATCATTTATGAGGCTTCAGATGAGATTTTTATCATCAAAAGCTTAAAAAGGGAAATTTATTTTTGCTTCGGGGACAGACTTGAAAGTGTCTATGATGGGAAACAGGAGCATCAACACAAAGCTGTCAGATTCACTCTGTTTCTAAAGATGGTTGATACTTTATAGCAACAGATTAAAAAGAAAATAAAATTTTGTGCTTTAAATTTCTATTGACAGCCACTTCATGATTTATTCTCAGTTTGTCCTTTATTGAGATAGCTTGTTGATGTTCTCTGCCTCTCTCTCTCTTACATTTGAAGTCTTTGATGGCTTAGGTAAATTAAATGGGAGGAATTCATCAAAAATATTGGGGACTGTTGCTAAATAAACAAGGACGACTCTAGAATCTTTATATCCTGGTGAGATCCACAAGTCCAGATTATACTGAACAAGAGGTACTGAGAGTGAGCAGCTTGAAGATATGCTATTTTGGGCAGGTGATAAAAACCTTGGAGACCTGGACTAGCTCTTAGGTTCTGAACACGGTATTACTGGAGTTACTATTAACTTATGCTGTTGCAACTGATCAAAGTGGATTTAAATCTTTTTTTTTAAGTAGGAGAGATTTGCAGAATTTCTCGGACTTACATGTGACAAATAAGCACCAACTCACCAATTCTCCAGCCAAAGTTATGCCTGGATTTTGAGTTTAGAACCCATGCAAGTGAGAAGTAGAAGACTAAGAATGTGTCACACAGTATAAGCTACAGAACAGGTGCTCAGGAAACGTCTGATAAATAAATTACCCCCACTAGGACCAGGTACCACAGCTGAATTTATCTTGCACCCGGATAGTGGGCATATTCCAAAGGCATTTATGCATTACTAATACACATAATTTAAAGCCATATGTGTGGGATTTCAGATGAATTATCTCCATTAAAGAATAAAAAGGGAAGATGTAGGAGCGAATGGATCTGGATTATCCTGGTTTCAATTTTTGCTAATTATTTCAAGACTAGACTCTGAGCACAACTCAATAAAATCACACACTGCAACATCCCTGCTGCATTAAGGTAAAAGGACAATTGGAAGTCATTAAGTCCAATGTCCCACTCAATAAATGTGCAACCCAAACGAAACTCATGGCCTGTTGCTAGACCTGTTTTAGAATATTTATGCATCAGAAAGAAACCCACGTCCAGCTGTTGAACTTCAAAGAGAAAGTTGGATCATCTCAATGCATAGTTACTATGTGGGATGCGGCTACAAAGGAACCGTGGCATTGGTGTGGATTGACTCTCAGCATCCATCCATTCTGCTAGTGTTGCCACGTGAGCTGGAGAAGCTGCACATGTAAAAGTATATTTCCTAGACATCCCCGTACTCATATTTGTTCCAAATGCAATTTAGGTTCTGATCATGAGGTGCACTTAGGCCAAACCTGAAACTCTCAAAGCTGCTCACATTTTCCTGGTTCAGGGCAAACCCGGTCACGGCGGCAGAGTGGTTGCTCTGCGTTTAGTAGAGGTCCCCGTCCTCAGTCACTAGCATGGTTGGTTCAGAGTCAAGGAGCAGACCTATCCCTGGAGAGAGCAGATTTTATAGCCAGCCAGGCAAGGTGCTAGAGGTGGAAGCAGAGGTAGCAGTTTCCTTAGTGTGCTGGAGAGGACAGGGTTCTGGAATAGGCTATTCAATCCTAAGAGGCAGAAGCTCCTTTGCAGGGCAGAAATTGTTCTGCAAGGTTCATCCTGTTTAATCTGGGTTTTTGTTTTGAGTCTTTCCACAACTTTGTAAGTCACTTAATATGGTGTTATGCTTTGGGTGTGAGGTGTCCCCCCAAAAGCTCATGTGTGAGACAATGCAAGAAGGTGTAGAGGAGAAATGATTGGGTTGTAAGAGTCTTAACCCAATCAGAGGTTTAATCACCTGATATCGATGAACTGTGTGGTAATTGAAGTGGTAGGTGTGGCTGGAGGAGTATGGGGTGTGGCTTTGGGGTGTATATTTTGTATCTGAAGAGTGAAGTCTCTCTCTCTCTCTCTCTCTCTCTCCCTCCCTCCCTCCCTCCCTCCCCCCCCCTCCTCCCCCCCCCCTTTCCTCTCTCTCCTCTCTTTCTCTCTCTCTCTCTCTCTGTGCCACACTCTTCCACCATGATGTTCAGCCTTACCTCGAGCCCCAAGAAATGGAGCCAACCTTCTATGGACTAAGATCTCTGAAACTGTGAGCCCTTAAGTAAACCTTTCCTCCCTTAAAATTGTTCTGGTCAGATCCTTTTAGTCATAGCAATGAAAAAGCAGATTAAGACATATGGTAAAATAAATTCATTCTTGTTTGGATTGGTAAAAGCATCCTTTCTCAATCTTTTACCCTTAAAATGCCTCAAAATAATTTCAGAGCTCAGAAATCCCCCCATGGAGTCGTAACCATGATCAGTAAGTTTCAGTTTCAGATAGAACCATTGAGTGATAATTGTCAATCTCCTGAATAATGTGTTATTTCATTTTCCTACGGACCTGTTCATTTTGGCTGAGGTATTAGTCTACACTTCTATATGATTCTTCTGCCCATAGAGGGTATCAATTCTCTTATGAATCAACAATACAGGTGGAGGAAACCTCAGGTATGCCTTAAAAATAAATTCCTTTTGATGTTTTTACCCTATTATATTATACAGAATGCTAATGAGGTGTGACATATGATATTTGGTACTTCCTTCTTCCTATTTAAAATGAAAAATATCATTTTTGCCAATATTTATTGAACAAAAGGTAATTAATCTTTCTTTTTCATAACAGCAATGTAAAATTCTGCTAAATAACTGGATATTAACTTTTTCAACTGTGGGTTTGGAAAATTTTAATATAAATAGTTTGTCAGTTTATTTCTACTAATGTTATTTTCAACATGAAAACTTATTGCTATTGTCATATAGTAAAGCTCTAAAATCAGAAGGCAAGGAAATGTGGATAAAAATATGCCTTAAGATATAATTTTATATTAGAATTTCAAAAACATTTTAAAAATGAGTGTCATGATCAGGCTCAAATATAGGTCCAGACGTTATGAGATGATTTTGTGTATGTATTCATCTGTTTTAAATATAAATATATGAATAAACCATTTTATTTATACAACTAAAAATACAGAATAAAATTTACACCTCTTAGGTAAAACCTGTTTGGTTTTTGCTGTGCAAATACTGAATTCTGAGTCGAACTTCAGATAAACACACATTTCATTTCATTTTCAGTTGAAGTGAAATGATTTCTGTCCTCATTCTTGATATTTATGAAGCAATAAGAATCTTGCTCACAATGTAAGAAGTTGAAAACTATAGCAAACACTTTCTCCTGAATGACAGCTTATTCTTGTTTTGCAGAAATAGATAACCAGTTGAGGACAATGTTGCTAAATCTCTTCTTGAATATATACAATCTTGACACCACAAATTTCTTCCTCTTTGCTCAAATTCTCAACTAAGTAGAAGATTTGGAGAGGCATCTCTCATTCAATTATGTACTTGTATTGGAAGTGAAGGAGAAGGTTTTGTTCTGTAGTTCTTTGAGTTGATTTCATAAGAATTGAGACCCGATGATTTCCTCCCTCATTTTGAAGCCAAAATAGCTGTAGAAACACTTCAAGATTTCTCTTTGCAGCATGTTTATTTTTTTCTCTCCCAAGGGCTTTGTTTCTTTTAAAATTCAATGCTCGGAATCAAAATATTATTCCTGGGGCTTTGCAGGGATTTTTCCTACTAGTTCTTGTGATAGAAAACACCTGCTTGTTAACAAGGTAGTTTCTACAGTCAGTCTTCATCTTCAATACCCCCAGCAAGGTGAGAATGTGGAGGAACCCTTGCACGTGACTGCTGGGAATGTAAATTAGTCCAGCTGCTGTGGAAAACAGAGTGGAGATTCCTCAAGTAGTTTCCCCACCACAAGATCCAGTAATCCCACTGCCGGGTATATTCTCCAAAGGAAATAAGGCCAGTATGTCAAAGTGACATTTTCATCCCCATGTTTATTACAGCAATAGCCAAGAAACAGAAGTGACTCAAGTATCCATCACTGATGAATGGACAAAGAAAAATTGGTGCCTATACACACAATGGAATACTATTTAGTCATATAAAAGGAATGAAGTCTTGAAATCTGTGATGAATCAAACTGTATGGAGATCATTATGTTAAGAGAACTAAGCCTGGCACAGAAAGACTAGCACCTTGGGATGTGACTCCTATGTGGAATCTAAAATAGTTGATTTCATAGATGCTGAGAGAAGAATTGTGATTACCAGAGGCTGGGGAGTAGCAGGGAAGGATGTAGAAAGTTTAATCGATGGGCATTAAGTTACATTAGACAGGAGCAAGAAGTTCAGGTGTGCTACAGCAGAGTAGGGTGGCCACAGACAATGACAATGTACTATACATTGCCAAAAGCTAGAAGAGAGTATGTTGACAGTATTCACTATACAGAAATGGTGGTTCAGGAGTTGAATATGTGTAGCCTTGACATATTCCTGACATTTGCGTTTTAGCCTAAACATTGGTGGAGAACTCTTTCTCTGTGACCCACCGCATTTCATTATGTCTAGGTCATCAAGCAGTTTTTAAAAGATGTATTCAAATGATGGAATCTTCATTTGGTAGTTACATTTTGTATCAGCTAACTTTCTTCATTTCCCAGAGTAGACTATACAGGGCTTTTCCAGCATCGCTCTGCATCTGTGAGGAAGACCATGTTATGATAATGTCGGGTTTTCTTTCTCAAGAGAGATGACAGCTTTCGTGGAGTCAACCACTGACAGACACCAAGTTCATGGACAACATGATTCCTCCAAGACAGACCTTTTGCTTCCAAGTAGGAAGACCAAATGTTGAATATATTTTGGACATTGCTTGATCAGAAACCTCTTTGCAGCAAAATAAGCTTTCCTGATTTTCACTATCATTTGCATATCTTACAGGTCTGCAGCATGGCATTTATTGGTGAAATGGGTTGATGCATTGACCTGGATAGAGCTGTTAATTTTTAGTTTTTTTCCATGGTACTTCTTTAGCTTCATGTGCTCTGTCACTAATATATCAACTTGCCATGTTTTTTAAGAGTAGAATTTTTTACCAGTTTATTTTCACCAGCTGTGTGACTTTTTCATTGTGAGGCAGTAAATTTCATGTTAAATAACTGGCTTCTGGAGACTTTTCACTGAATGCAATTTTTAATTAATTTTAGTCTTCCTTCCTTCCTTCCTTCCTTCCTTTCTCTCTCTCTCTCTCTCTCTCTCTCTCTCTCTCTCTCTCTCTCTCTTTTTCTTTTTTTTTTTTTTCTGTACCAGGTTTGAATCCAGGGATGCTTAATCACTGAGCCACATCCCCAGCTCTTTTTTATGCTTTATTTTGACACAGGGTGAGACAGGGACTCCCTACGTTGCTTCGGACCTCCCTTAAATTGCAGAGGCTGGCTTTGAACTTGAACCTCCTGCCTCAACCTCCTGAGCCACTGGGATCATAGGTGTGTACCACCAGGCTGGGCCAAATGCAATTTTTTAAAAACACAAGCTCTACTTTTTCTTTGGAGGTTCCTGTGACCATATGAGACATAATTGGCACCTTTGTTTGCCATGTGACTAGGATTTGTGGTTAAGTGCCTCTGATTCTGTTGGGGCAAGTGCCCCTTTTCATTTGTGAACTTGTTGGCCATGAATGACACAGGATGGGCTAGGAAGGCTTGGATGACCAGCCCACACAAAACCAGGGACACTTGGCTTTCATTGTACCAGTGGCCTTTCAGTGTCTGCTGCCTTCATACAGTGGAATGACCCAGAAGATTGCACTTCTACACCATTAGCCTTGTTTGAACTGCTCCTAAGCCTAGGCCTGAGAGCCTCTTCTATCTTCCTTTTATCTTCAAATCCTGCCACATGGGGCCCTTTGACACCTATGTAAGACACAAAATGGTAAGGCAATGTAAAATAAAAGAACACGATAGTAAATCTCCTTTACATTACACTTCACTTCTTTGTGTATTCGGGTTGTATAGTGTTTTCAAAGAAAGCTAAATTACAGAAGAGGAGGCAGGTAATTCGTGGCTCCTAAAATTTCTCTTTTTCTGATAAAAATTCCAGTTCATCTGAATGGCAGGCACAGAGCTTGTTTGCTCCCTCAGGTCTGTAGGCACTTAGGCAGCGTGGGTTGGTGATCTGAAAGCGAATCACCGATGAACAGCTTATTACTCTCTTCTCCTCACAGTCCCAAGCTCTCCAAAGATTGATGGCCTACATTTTTAACAAATGGCCCCAGATTTTGGTCGACAACTGAGAATGGACCCCACATCAACAGGGTCCTACAATGCCTAGCTGTAGGATCTGAAAGGCCTGTAGGAAGCCAGCAAACAGAGTTGTTAGGTCATTGCTTGTCACCCCAAGTGCCAGTCACATGTCATTTCAAGTTCAAAAATGATGCTTATTTTGTTCAGTGACATTCTAACAAAATCCCCAGAAACACTTTGCAGGAAGCTGAATTCTATGGAACCCTGTCGAAGGCACGGCGTCAGAGCAGCTGCTGTGATCCGTGCAGCGTCCGAGAGGGCCTCATTCAGTCCAGGAGTCAGGAGATCTTCCTTGAAAATTTACCTTGGGCTTGAAATCTGAAAAAGAACAGGATGGAGAAATGCGAGAGGGAAGAAGATACCAGGTTTAGAGAAACACTCTGTATTTTTGATGTCTTTAGTATTTTAATGTATATATATATTTTTTTTTAAAACTTTTTTGGCACTGTAGATTGAACCCAGGGGCACTTAACCACTGACCCACATCCCCAGCCCTTTTTCCTTTTTATTTAGAGATAGGGTATCACCAAGTTGCTTCAGTCTCACTAAGTTGCTCAGACTGGCTTTGAACTCGAGATCCTCCTGCTTCGGCCTCCCAAGCCACTGGGATAACAGGCATGTGTGACCATCATGGCAATATTACACCTTTTCATACAGTTCTTGGTAGCCTATCCATTTCTCCATATTTGTTCATATCCTTCCATATTCTGAAGTGGGAAATGCAACATGTGGGCATGGTAATGGGTTTAAACAGAACAAGTGGGTATGTAACAATAAACAAAATTCCTGCAAACCCTGGATTCCATTTGCCACTTTACACAGGATAATTCTGTTTTTTTTTTTTTAATTGGTTCTTTCTAGTTGTACATGACAGCAGTTTGTATAATTAGATATCATTATACAAGCATGGAATATATCTCATTCTAGTTAGAGTCCCATTCTTATGGATGTATGTGGTGGTGGGATTCACTGTGTTGTTTTCATGTATGTACATGGGAAAACTGTGTCAGATTCATTCCACTGTTTTCCTTTGTTTATTCCTTATCCCTTCCCTCCATTCCCCGCTGTCTGATCTACTGCACTTCTATTCTTCCCCTCACCTGCCCTGCTTATTGTGGTTTAGCTTCTATATATCAGAGAAAATACTTGACCTTTGGTTTTTTGGGACTGGCTTACTTCACTTAGCATGACAGTCTCCAGATCCTTCCATTTTCTGGCAAATATCAGAAAGTCATTCTTCTTTATGACTGAGTAATACTCCCTGTGTATATATACCACATTTTCTTTATCCATTCATTTATTGAGGGGCACCTAGGTTGGTTCCATAGCTTAGCTATTGCTAATTCAGCTGTTCTAAATGTTGGTCTGGCTACATCTCTGAAGTATGCTGATTTTAACTCCTTTGGGTGTATACCAAGGAGTGGGATAACAGGGTCAAAGGGTGGCTCCATTTCAAGGTTTCCTGAGGAATCTCCATACTGCTCTCCAGAGTGGTTGTGACAACTCCCAGTCCCACTAGCAATGTATGAGTATCTTTTCCCCCACATTGGTTATTGGTTACAAATAACCAATATTCATTGTTATTTGTATTCTTGATAATTGACATTCTTACTGGACTGAGATGGAATCTCAGCGTAGTTTTAATTTGCATTTCTCTAATTGCTAGAGATGGTGAACAATTTTTCATATATCTGTTGACCATTTGTGTTTCTTCTGAGAAGTGTCTGCTCAGTTCCTTTGCCCATTTATTGATTGGATTGTTTGTGTTGGGGGAGTTGATGTGAAGTTTTTTCAGTTCTTTCCATATTCTGGAAATTAATGTTCTAACTGAGGTGCAGGTGGCAAAGATTTTCTCCCATTCTGTAGGCTCTCCCTTCACACTCTTGATTGTTTCCTTTGCTGTGAAGGAACTTTTTAGTTTGATGCCATATCATTTATTGATCATTCATTTTATTTCTTGTGCTTTCTTATTAAGGAAGTCAGTTCCTGAGCTGGTCTGCTGCAGTTTGGGGCCTACCTTTTCTTCTAGTGTTTTACAGGGTTTCTGGTTTAATATCTAGGTACTTGATCCACTTTGAGTTGAGTTTTGTGCAGGGTGAGGGATAGGGGTTACATTTTATTCTGCTACATATTAATTTCCCGTTTTCCCAATGCACATTTTTAGTGCTTTTGTCTAGTATGAGGTAACTCTGTTTTGTGGGTTTGTCTCTGTGTCTTCTATTTTGTTCCGTTGGTCTTCTTGACTGTTTTGGTGCCAATACCATGCTGTTTTTGTTACTGTGGCTCTGTAGTATAATTTTAGGTCTGGTATTTTGATGCCTCCTAATTTGATTTTTTTTCTCTAAGGACTGCTTTGGCTATTCTGAGCCCCTTGTTTATCCAGATGAATTTCATGATTGCTTTCTCTATTTCCATGAAGAATGTCATTAGGATTTTGATGGGTATTGCATTGAATCTGTATAGCACTTTTGGTAGTATGGTCATTTCGACAATATTAATTCTGCCTATCTAAGAACATGGAAAATCTTTCCATCTTCCAAGGTCTTCCTCAATTTCTTCCTTTAGTGCTTTGTAATTTTCATTGTAGAAGTCTTTCATCTCTTTTATTAGATTGATTCCCAAGTATTTTATTTATTTTTAAAGGCTATTGTGAATGGGATGGATTTCCTAATTTCTCTTTGTGTTAATTCATCATTGCTGTATAGTGTCAATTATGACTGTCAATTTTGCATCCTTCTACTTCACTGAATTTATTATGAGTTATAGGAGTTTTTTAGGTCTTCTAAATACAGGGACATGTCATTGGCAAACAGAGCTAGTTTTAGCTCTTCTTCTCTTATTTGTATCCCTTTTATTTTATTCTTTTGCTTAATTGTTTTGGCTAGAGATTTAAGGACTATGTTGAATAATGGTGGTAAAAGTGGGCATCCCTGTCTTGTTTCTGTTTTTGGAAGGAATTATTTTAGTTTCTCACCATTTAAAATTCTGTTGGCCTTGGGTTTGTCATACATAACTTTTACAGTGTTGAGGTATGATCCTTTTATTCCTATTTTTTCTAATGTTTCACACTCTCTTTATCCATTATTGTGTTCACCCAAAGACCACACTGCCCAGGTTCTGCTTCTAGTCGGTGACTAAATGTGGCAATGATACTACAGATTTATTTCAGAGAGGTTACCTTGGCTTGATAGTCTTTCTAATTTTTTTTTCAGAACTGCACTACAGTCTAAGATACTTCTATCTAATCTTCTTTACTTTCACCTTTAGCTGGGTTCAGTTTTGCATTGTAATCTGATAACTTTCTCTGCTTTCTTTGACTTACTCTTTATTTTCTTTTATAGTTGTTGCTACTTACAAATCTCAAGCATTAACTAGCATATTGAAAACTTTAATAGGACCTAGACAAATACAGCAACATTATCTTGGCAATATCTCTCTATTCGTGCATTAGAAAATTTTATTTTATCATGCAGATAAACCAAAAATTATTTAGTGAGGGTTCCATTAACAAAATTTTTTATTTTTAATATTTTTTCCAGTTTGGCTCTAATGAAATATTATAACAAATAGTCTGATACATATGCTTTGAAAGTATGTGTAAATATTTATTTGTAATAAATTTTCTGGAAGTGAAATTTTTGAGTATCACTGCACATATGTACACTAAAAATTATATATGTATTTTCAAATTGCTTTCCATAAAGATTATTCCAAAGTATATGTCTGCCAAAAATTTAATGAACATGCCAGATGTCCCCATATTCTGGCCCACTTACACTTTGAATTTTTTGAGATAGTTGGTAGTGATATTGTTTCCCCTCATGCAATAAAATGTAGAAAGTTCTCTAAACAGAAAGAAAACATCTTTTTAAAAAATTTTTTCAAAAAGGGGATCTTAAAACAACAAGAAAGAATACCAGAAAAAGAAAAATATGGGCAAAAACACACTATATCTCTTCTTGAGTTTTCTAAATTAGACTTGAAAATTGAAACAAAAATTATGTATTAAGTGATTTAAATTTAGGGAGAGGAATGTTGGAGAAAGAGGTGTTGGGAGAGGGCAGTGGAGCATACAGGGAGCTGAGGTTTTTATACCTCACGTGAATTGGTAAAATGTTGACCCCAGTAGATGGTGATAAGTTCATAAAATGTAGAATCTGGGGAGATCATTAAAAAACTATGCAAAAAGGTACACCCAAATCACAGGTAAATAAATGGCATTCTAAAACAAAATTCAAATAACCCACTGAAGAACAGAGACAAAATTACAAAAAAAATAAAGGGGGGGGGGAGAAAAGAAGGAGAAAAATGAGAACAAATAGAAAGCAAAACAATAAAGTGACAAACTTGAGTCCTAAACCATGAATAATTACTTTGAATGTAAATGGTCCAAATATACCAATAAGAGACAGTTTGGAAACGTGGATTAAAGAAACATGGTCTAACTTTTTGTGGAATGCAGGAAACACATTTCAAATACAATAATCTAGGTAGTTTAAAAGTTAAAGGATAAAAAAGATTTGTCATGCAAACATTAATTTAAAAAAGCAGAAGTAGGGAGGCAGGGATGCAGGGAGGGAGGGAGAGAGGGAAGGCTAGGGAGTGATATTGGTCAAATTATATTGCTATATTGTGTGCATGTATGAACATGTAGCAAACAAATTCCATCATTATGTACAACTATTATGCACCAATAAATATGTGAAAAAGTAAAGCAGAAGTAGCTTTGTTAATATCAGATAGATTTCAGAATGAAGAAAATTACTAGAGATAGAGAGACGTTATAAAATGATAAAAGAGTCAAACCATCCAGATATATATCAATCCTAAATGTGCATGAATTTAACTGCAGAGCTGTAAAAGAGAAGCAGACAAATCTATAATTATATTTCAACATTCTTCCTCAGTAATTGGTGAAATAACTAAATAGAAATCAGCAAGGATATCAAAGAACTCAATAACACCATCAATCACCTAAGTCAATATTTATAAAATGCACCACCCCGCAAAAGAATACATGTTCCTTTGAGATAGTTATAGAGCATATTTTAAAATAGAATATACCTTGGATGATTAAACAATTTCCAATAAATTTAAAGAATTTTAAAGGTACAGATTTATCCTCTCTGATCACAATGAAATCCAACTAGAAATCAGCAACAGAAAGATAACATGAAAATCTCTGAACTTGGAAAATACACACACTTTTGGATAATCCACAGACAAAGTATACATCTTAGGAGAAGTGAAGAATACATTTACCTTAATGAAAATGAAAATAGAACATATCAAAATTCGTGGGATGCACATGATATAAAATCAACATACAAAAATCAATAGCTTGCCTATACACCAATAGTAAATCTGCTGAGAAGGAAATGAGGACAATAATCCCATTCACACCAGCCTTAAAAAAAATACCTAGGAATTAATATAGCCAAGGAAGTGAAAGACCTTTCAATGAAAACTATAGTAATTAGAGAAATGCAAATTAAAACAATTCTAAGATTTCATCTTACTCCAATTAGAATGGCTATTATCAAGAACACAAACAATAATAGAAGTTGGTGTGGATGTGGGGGAAAAGGCACACTTTTACATTGCTGGTGGAGTTGCAAATTGGTGCAGCCACTCTAGAAAGCAGTATGGAGATTCCTCAAAAAAACTTGGAATGGACCCACCTTTTGACCCAGTTATCCCACCCCTTGGTTTATACCCAAAGGACTTAAAAGTAGCATACTATATTAATGCAGCCATATCAATGTTTATAGAAGCTCAATTCACAATAGCTAGATTGTGGAATCAACCTAGATGCCCTTCAACAGGTGAATGGATAAAGAAACTGTATACACAGTGGAATATTATTCAGTCATAAAGAAGGATAAAATTATGGCATTTGCAGGTAAATGGATGGAATTGGAGATTATCATGCTAAGTGAAATAAGCCAAACCCAAAAAGCCAAAGGCTGAATGTTTTCCCTGATAATTAGATGATGATACATAATGGGGATGGGAGGGGAAGGGGGGTAATAGAAGAATGGAGGAATTTTATGTAGAGGGAAATGAGAGGGGGGAGAGGGTGAAGGTATGAAAGACGGTGGAATGAGACAGACATCATTACCCTATGAACAGCTATGTTTACACAAATAGTGTGAATTTACATCATGTACAACATAGAAATGAAAAGCTGTACCCCATTTGTGTAAATGAATCAAAATTTAGTCTGTAAAAGTAAAAAAAAATTAAAAACAAAAATTATAGAATACTGGAGAAAAAAATTGAAGATCACGCCAGAAGGTGGAAAGATCTCCCATGTTCATGGATAGATAGAAGTAATATTTTAAAATGGCCATATTATCAAAAGCAATATACAGATGCAATGCAACCCCCATCAAAATACCAATGACATTCTCCACCACAGTAGAAAAATAGTCCTAAAGTTCATCTGGAAGAATAAAGGACTCTGAAGAGCCAAAGTGATGAGAGTGATTCTGGAAGCATCACAATGCCTGATCTCAATTATACTACAGAAGTATAGAAACAAAAACTGCATTATACTGGCATAAAAGCAGACACATAAACGGATGGTACTGAAACCAGTTTCAGATGAAACTAGGTCCTCTGCTTCGCTGGTGAGTGGGATCTTTGTAAGCTGCAGGCCTCTGCAGTTGAGAGAGCCTGTTTTTGTGTTAATCAAGGCATGGGATGCCTGCCAGCATCAGCTCTGAGGGTCACAGTTGGCAAAGCCATATTCTTCTCCACTACTTTTGAGTGGCATGTTGCAGCTCTTGATTGTGGGTGATGCCCTCCAGTCTTGCAGCAGACCCCAGCAGCTCACTGCCAATTTCTTCTTTCCAGGTTCTTGTCTCACAAATTAAAATAAAATGAAATTGATAGATGAGGCAAAGTGAGTATAAAAAGGTAGAATTTATTCAGGTGGAAAGAATAGAGACCAAGCTCTCACAGAATGAGAGAAATTGCAGGTTGCCACCTGAGTGTGCTAGTCTAGGGTTTGTTATAGTTCTTGGGTCAATGCTATGGGTCCAAATATTTGCTAATCAGGTTTTGGAAAAGTAACAACATTATTCGTTGTAATTTGTGATAATTTTGTCTTGGAAAGTATCCAATGCTATTGATTAGCACTTACGTAACTTTCATAAGTTACAGACCCTCAGAGCTGATGCTGGCAGGCATCCCCTGACTAGATTAACACAAAAACAGGCTCTCTCAACTGCAGAGGCCTGCAGCTTACAAAGATCCCACTCACCAGCCAGAAACAGAGGATCTAGTTTCATCTGAAACGGGTTTCGGCACTTATGTAACTTTCCTGAAATCTCCATTTGGGTCTATTTCTACTTAACCTGCTGCTTCTCACGAAATGGGAGACTGAGGTTAGAGGATCTGGATGCTCCAGGGTTTGGAGCTGTGGTGTTGTGTGAAGAGGGCATCGGAACTAGCCTGGGCTGGGTCACCATGGTGTGACAGGTGGGTGCACCCTGGCTCACCTTGGTCTTGGCTCACCATGCCTCCGGCCATGCAGGCATGGTGGGCTTCCTGCAGCAGTGGCCAGTGCTCACACCCACACCCCAGCCCACCTGGGCCACTGCTTTGCTGCTGCTTTTCCCCAGACAAGGGCTTGGATTCAAGAATACAGAATACAGAATAGAACACAGAGACAAACCCACACACATACAGTCATCTAGTCCTGGACAAGGGTGCTAAATGTGCATTAGAAAAGGCAGCCTTTTAAACAAATGGTGCTGGGAAAACTGGATATTCATAGATATAAGAATGAAACTAGATCTTTATCTTTCACCCTGTACAAAAATCAATTCAAAATGTATCAAAGACCCAGAAATTATGTGACTCCTAAGAGAAAATATGGAGTCAGAACTCCAACATATAAGCACAGGCAATGACTTCTCAATAGAACTCCTAAAGCTCAGGAAAGAATACCAAGAATTAACAAATGGGACGAATCAAACTTACAAAGTTTCTGCACAGTAATGGAAACAAGTAAGAATGTGAAGAAAGAATCTATGAAATAGGAGAAAACCTTTGCTAGCTACTCTTTTGACAGAGGATTAATATCTGGAATATACAGGTCTAAAAACACACCAAAAAAAAAAACTCAATTAATAAATGGACAAAGAAACTACATAGACACTTAGAAAAGGAAATACAAATGACCAGCAAACATGTATAAAAAAAGTTCAGGATCTTTATTGAAATTTCATCTCATTTAAGTAAGAATGGCAGCCATCAAGAATACAATCAATAATAAATAATATTATTTATTGATTGATGGTATGGGGAAAAAGGAACTCTTACACAGTTGGTAGGATTTTAAATCAGTACAACCACTGTGGAAATTAGTATCAAGATTCCTCAAAAGACTAAGAATGGAACTACCATATGACCCAGTCATACAATTCCTTGATATTTATTCTAAAGAATTAAAGTCATGATACATTAAAACACATGCATGCCAATGTTTATAGCAGCACAATTCACAATACCCAAATTATGGAACCAGACTGAATATCTGTCAAGAGATGAATGGATAAAGAAAATGGAGTGTATATACAAAGCTTAGTTTTATTTGACCATAAACAAAAAATGAATTAATGTCATGGATGATGGAACTTGAGAGCCTTGTGTTAAGCAAAATAAGCCAAATTTAAGTCAGGGTTTGTGTGTTTTCTCTCATATGTGGAAGCTAGAGAGGAAGAATGAAAAGAAAGGTGCAAGTTGAAGGAATATCATGAAAGTCAAAGGGAGACCCAGAGAGCAGTGGAAAGGGGCCGGAGGAAGGAGGAAGAGAGGAAAAAAGGAAACAGTGGGGAATGTGCTGACCAAAAGGTGTCATTATGTCACGTGTATTTATGAACATGTAACAATGAATTCCATGGTTGTGTATAATGATAATGTGCCAGTAAAGCACATGGCAAAACCCACAATGGTGGGATGCAGTTAAAGTGGTACTAACAGGGAAATTTATAGCACCAAGTGGAAAAGTCTCATATCAATAATTTAAGCTTCTACCTCAAGAACCTAGGAAAGGAAGATTAAAATAATCCAAAAGCAAATAGAAGGAAGGACTTGATGAAGAAAAGTTCAGAAATAGATGAACTTGAAAACAGAAAACAGGTCGAGATGATCAAAGAAACAAAGAGCTGGTTCTCTGGAAAGATCAATATAATTGACAAATCTGTATAACAATTGAAGAGAGAGGGAGAAAGAGAGAGATAGAGGAGAAAGACAGAGAGAGAGAGAGAGAGAGAGAGAGAGAGAGAGAGAGAGAGAGAGAAGGGGGGAGGGACTAATGCTAATTACCAATATCTAGAAAAAAGAAGAGGGTGCTGCTACCAATCTTGAAGATATAAAAAAAGACAATAAGGGAGAAATATGAATAAACCTATGTACATAAATTTGACAACTTAGATGAAATGGACTAATTTCTTGAAAAGTTTGAACAATCGTAACTCCTCCAAAGTCAAACATAATTTAGCTCTGCAACTTTTAAGGAAACTGTGCTCATAATTACAAATTTTCCCAAGATTGAATGGTTTCACTGGAGATGTCTACCAAATGTTTAAAGAATTAATACCAAATTTACACAGTGTCTTCAAGAAAATAGAACGGGAAAGAACACTTCCCAATTCATTTAATCAAGCAGGATTACCCTGATATCAAAACTAGAAAAAAGCACTACAGTAAACTACAGACCAATGTCCTTCAAAAGTTTAGAAGTAAACATCCTTAACAATATATTAGCATATACAATTCAACAGCTTACAAAAAGGATACCATGGTCAAGTGGGATTGTTCCTGGAATACAACACTATGTCAATATTTGAAAATCAAAATGACTTATCGTATTTACTGGCTACAGAAAAAAAATCACATGCTCATAAATTGATGAAGAAAAAAGTCGGCTGGAGCGGTAAACACGGACAACTGGGATCATTGTAGAGGAGTGCGGCTCAGCACAGCACTTGGAATCGGAGCAACCACTGGGGCTCCGGGCGGCTGCCTGAGGAGGAGCTGCGTGGTGAGCTGTTTGGACTCAGAACGACCACTTCTGAACACCGGGGAGGTTGCCTGGAGAAAGAGGAGAAGTGCGGCAGGTCACTTGGTCTGGGAGTGACTGCATCAGAGCCACAGGTGGTTGCCAGAGGAGGAGGCGAGTGGTGAGTTGATTGGACTAAAAACGACCGCTCCTGAACACCAGTGACCTGCCTGGAGGAGGAGCGCGGTGGGTCCCTTGGTCTCCGAGCCACCACTCCTGAACACCCGGGGGGCTACCCCAAGGAGGAGGAGGAGGAACAGGGCGGGTCACTTGGACTTGGAGTGATTGCCTAGGGCTACAGGCGGTTGGCGGGAGGAGGAGATGTGAAGTGAGTTGCTTGGACTCCTAGTGACTGCATTGGAACACCGGGTGGCTGTCGGGAGGAAGAGGTGTGTGGCGGGTCTCTGGGTCTCAGAGCTATTGTGCGGGGCTCCAGGTGGCGGCTCAGAGGAGGGGCCGCATAGCCAGGCGATTAGGTGCAGAGCAGGGTCCCAGGACTGGCTTCTTGGTAGAAGAGCCCCACAGAGACACGCCTAGGGGCGGAGCGAAGTTTCCAGGACTGCGGGCAGATTCTCTGGGAGAGGCACCCTAAGGAGACTCGTCTGCGAAGGGTGAGGCTCCCAGGCCAAGGAGGTAGGTCCGAACCCCTGGGAATGTTGCAGAGGAAGACAGCCCAGCCCAGGTGGTAGTTGTAGATTGAGGGGAACCTCTAGAGGGGAACTGACCAGCGAGACGTCCCCACTGGGTGAGTCTTCCCTGCCGGGTAAGGTTTTCCCACAGGGATGGTAAAACCAGAGACACAGGTACAAACAGGCCTTGCCTCAGCCCGCAGCCTAGTTCCCCATTGGATGACCATTGGTCAACAGGTGGAGGCACCTCTGCCCACTAGCAGGGAATATACCCCACCTGAGGGTCACCACCCCTAGAGAGGCAGCTTCTTCGTGGAGCTCCGCATTATCAACTTCCTCCAAGATTTCAGGCTACTGAAGGATAAGAGGGGATATACTAGCAATCTTCAGGGACATTATAAGTCGATAGGGGAAATCTGCAATATCTTAATGACCCACTGATTCCTGAACAATATGAGAAAACAAGGGAAGAAAATGCCCCAAACAAATCTAGATGTTACATCAATAAAATCCAACGACAGCATGGCAGAAGAAATGACAGAAAGGGAGTTCAGAATGTACATAATTAAAATGATCAGAGAAGCAAACGATGAGATGAAAGAGCAAATGCAGGCATTGAATGATGAGATGAAAGAGCAAATGCAGGCATTGAATGATCGCACCAATCGACAGTTAACAGAGAAAATTCAGGAAGCAAAAGATCATTTCAATAAAGAGTTAGAGATAGTGAAAAAAAAAACAAACAGAAATCCTTGAAATGAAGGAAACAATAAACCAAATTAAGAACTCCATAGAAAGCATAACCAATAGGATAGAACACCTGGAAGACAGAACTTCAGATATTGAAGACAAAATATTTAACCTCGAAAACAAAGTTGAACAAACAGAGAAGATGGTAAGAAATCATGAACAGAATCTCCAAGAACTATGGGATATCATGAAAAGGCCAAATTTGAGAATTATTGGGATTGAGGAAGGCTTAGAGAAACAAACCAAAGGAATGAACAATCTATTCAATGAAATAATATCAGAAAATTTCCCAAATCTGAAGAATGAAATGGAAAATCAAGTCCAAGGGGCTTATAGGACTCCAAATACACAAAATTACAACAGACCCACACCAAGGCACATTATAATGAAAATACCTAACATACAAAATAAAGACAGAATTTTAAAGGCTGTGAGAGAAAAGAACCAAATTACATTCAGGGGGAAGCCAATACGGATATCAGCAGATTTTTCAATCCAGACCCTAAAAGCTAGAAGGACCTGGAACGACATTTTTCAAGTTCTGAAAGAAAATGGATGCCAACCAAGAATCTTATACCCAGCAAAACTTACCTTCAAATTTGATGATGAAATAAAATGATTCCATGATAAACAAAAGCTAAAAGAATTTACAAAAAGAAAGCCAGCATTGCAGAACATTCTCAGCAAAATATTTCATGAGGAAGAGATAAAAAACAAAGAAGCAAATCAGCAAAGGGAGGAATTATCCTAAAGGAACGGTCAAATAAAAGAGGAACCAAGATGTGTCAAAAAATAAATAAATAAATAAATAAAATTTTTAAAATGAACCATATGACCGGGAATACAAATCATATCTCAATAATAACCCTGAATGTTAATGGCCTGAATTCATCAATCAAAAGACATAGACTGGCAGATTGGATTAAAAGAAAGATCCAACAATATGTTGCCTGTAAGAGACTCACCTCATAGAAAGAGATACCCATAGACTAAAGGTGAAAGGATGGGGAAAAACATACCATGCACATGGACTCAGCAAAAAAGCTGGAGTATCCATCCTCATATCAGATAATGTGGACTTCAAGTCAATGTTAGTCAGAAGGGATAAAGAAGGACATTTCATACTGCTTAAGGGAAGCATAAATCAGCAAGATATAACAATCATAAACATCTATGCCTCAAACAGTGGCTCATCCATGTATGTTAAACAAATCCTTCTCAATTTTAGAAACCAAATAGACCATAACACAATAATCCTAGGTGATTTTAACATGCCTCTCTCACCACTGGACAGATCTTCCAAACAAAAATTGAACAAAGAAACCATAGATCTCAATAACACAATCAATAATTTAGACTTAACAGACATGTATAGAATATACCATCCAACCAAGAGCAAATACACTTTCTTCTCAGCAGCACATGGATCCTTCTCTAAAATAGACCATATATTATGCCACAAAGCTAATGTCAGCAAATACAAGAAGATAGAGACACTACCTTGTATTCTATCAGATCATAATGGATTGAAGTTAGAAATAAATGAAAGAGTAAAAAACAGAAACTACTCCAACACCTGGAGATTAAACAATATGCTATTATATGATGAATGGATAACAGAAGATATTAGGAAGGAAATTAAAAAATTCTTAGAGGTAAATGAGAACAAAGAAACATCATATCAAAATCTCTGGGATGCTATGAAAGCAGTACTTAGAGGAAAATTTATTTCATGGAACGCATTTAATAAAAGAAGTAAAACTCAACAAATAAACAACCTAACACTACAGCTCAAAGCCCTAGAAAAAGAAGAACAGACCAACACCAAAAGTAGTAGAAGACAGGAAATAGTTAAACTCAGAGCTGAAATCAATGAAATTGAAACAAAAGACACAATACAAAAAATTGACAAAATAGATAGTTGGTTCTTTGAAAAAATAAACAAAATTGATAAACCTTTAGCCACACTAACAAAGAGAAGACGAGAGAAAACCCAAATCACCAAAATTCGGAATGAACAAGGAAATATCACAACAGACACGACTGAAATACAAAACATAATTAGAAGCTATTTTGAAAATCTATACTCCAACAAAATAGAAAATCTCGAAGACATCAACAGGTTTCTAGAGACATATGAATTGCCTAAACTGAACGAGGAGGACATACACAATTTAAATAGACCAATTTCAAGTAATGAAATAGAAGAAGTCATCAAAAGCCTACCAACAAAGAAAAGTCCAGGACCAGATGGGTTCTCAGCCGAGTTCTACAAAACCTTTAAAGAAGAGCTCATTCCAATACTCCTCAAAGTATTCCATAAAATACAAGAGGAGGGAACCCTCCCAAACTCATTCTATGAAGCCAATATTACCCTGATACCTAAACCAGACAGAGACATATCAAGGAAAGAAAATTTCAGACCAATATCCTTAATGAACATCGACGCAAAAATTCTCAACAAAATTTTAGCAAATTGCATACAAAAACATATTAAAAAGATAGTGCACCATGATCAAGTGGATTTCATCCCAGGGATGCAAGGTTGGTTCAACATCAGGAAATCAATAAATGTAATTCACCATATCAATAGACTTAAAGTCAAGAATCACATGATTATTTCAATAGATGCAGAAAAAGCATTTGATAAAATACAGCACCCCTTCATGCTCAAAACACTAGAAAAAATAGGGATAGTGGGAACATTCCTTAATATTGTAAAGGTCATCTATGCTAAGCCCATGGCTAATATCATTCTAAATGGTGAAAAACTGAAAGCATTCCCCCTAAAAACTGGAACAAGGCAGGGATGCCCTCTTTCACCACTTCTTTTCAATATCGTCCTTGAAACTCTAGCCAGAGCAATTAGACAGACCAAAGAAATTAAAGGGATACGAATAGGAAAAGAAGAACTCAAACTATCCCTATTTGCTGATGATATGATGGTATACTTAGAGGAACCAGGAAATTCCACCAGAAAACTTTTAGATCTCATAAGTGAATTCAGTTAAGTAGCGGGATATAAGATCAATGCACATAAATCTAATGCATTTTTATACATAAGTGATTAATCTTCAGAAAGGGAAATTAGGAAAACTACCCCATTCACAATAGCTTCAAAAAAAATAAAATACTTGGGAATCAATCTCACAAAAGAGGTGAAAGACCTCTACAATGAGAACTACAGAACACTAAAGAAAGAAATTCAAGAAAACCTTAGAAGATGGAAAGATCTCCCATGTTCTTGGATAGGAAGAATTAATATTGTCAAAATGGCTATACTACCAAAAGTGCTATACAGATTCAATGCAATTCCAATTAAAATCCCAATGATGTACCTTACAGAAATAGAGCAAGCAATTATGAAATTCATCTGGAAGAATAAAAAACCCAGAATAGCTAAAGCAATCCTTGGCAGAAAGAGTGAAGCAGGGGGTATCGCAATACCAGATCTTCAACTCTACTACAAAGCAATGGTAACAAAACCGGCATGGTATTGGTACCAAAATAGAAAGGTGGATCAATGGTACAGAATAGAGGACACGGATACAAACCCAAATAAATACAATTTTCTCACACTAGACAAAGGGGCCAAAAATATGCAATGGAGAAAAGATAGCCTCTTCAAAAAATGGTGCTGGGAGAATTGGAAATCCATATGCAACAGAATGAAACTAAACCCATATCTCTCACCATGCACAAAACTAAACTCAAAATGGATTAAGGATCTCGGAATCAGACCAGAGACCTTGCATCTTATAGAAGAAAAAGTAGGTCCAGAGCTTCAACATGTCAGCTTAGGACCAGACTTCCTCAACAGGACCCCCATAGCACAAGAAATAAAAGCAAGAATTAATAACTGGGATAGATTCAAACTAAAAAGCTTTCTCTCAGCAAAGGAACTATCAGCAATGCGAAGAATGAGCCTACAGAGTGGGAGAAAATCTTTGCCAATCATACTTCAGATAGAGCCCTAATCTCCAGAATCTATAAAGAACTCAAAAAACTCTACACCAGGAATGCAAATAATCCAATCGACAAGTGGGCTAAGGAAATGAATAGACACTTCACAGAAGAAGATCTACCATCAATCAACAAACATATGGAAAAATGTTCAACATCTCTAGTAATAAGAGAAATGCAAATCAAAACCACCCTAAGATTCCATCTCACCCCAATTAGAATGGCGATTATCAAGAATACAAGCAACCACAGGTGTTGTCGAGGATGTGGGGAGAAAGGTACACTCATACATTGCTGGTGGGGCTGCAAATTAGTGCAGCCACTCTGGAAAGCAGTGTGGAGACTCCTTAGAAAACTTGGAATGGAACTACCATTTGACCCAGCTATCCCACTCCTTGGCCTACACCCAAAGGACTTAAAATCAGCATATTACAGAGACACAGCCACATCAATGTTCATAGCTGCTCAGTTCACAATAGCCAGATTATGGAACCAACCTAGATGTCCTTCAATTGATGAATGGATAAAGAAAATGTGGTATATATATATATATACAATGGAATATTACTCAGCCATAAAGAATGATAAAATTATGGCATTTGCAGGCAAATGGATGAAACTGGAGAATATCATGCTAAGTGAGATAAGCCAATCTCAAAAAACCAAAGGACGAATGATATCGCTAGTAAGTGGATGATGACACATAATGGGAGGTGGGAGGGGTTAGTGTTAGGGTTAGAGTTAGGGTTAGGGAGGGGGGCAAGCATGGAGGAAGGAAGGACTGTATAGAGGGAAAAGAGGGGTGGGAGTGGTGGGGAGGAAGAGAAAAAATAACAGAATGAATCAAACAACATTACCCTATGTAATATGATTACACAAATGGTATGCCTTTACGCCATGTACAGACAGAGAAACACATGTATCCCATTTGTTTACAATAAAAAAAAAAAGAAAAAAAAAAGAAAAAAGTCATTTGACAGATTGAAGCATGATAAAACATAATCATGATACGACTGGGAATAATGAGATTTTCAGCTTGATAAAGAGTATGTGCAATAACCTATTGATAACACTATGTTTCATGGTAAGAAACTGACTGCATTCTCTCCCTAAAATCAGAAATAAGACAAAGATATTTATCTCATCACTCTTATTCAATACAATTTTATAAGATCTAACCAATGCAATAAGTCAAGTAAAAGAAATAAAATATATTAAGATAGAAAGGGCAAAATAAAACTGTCTTTATTTTCAGATTGTATAATTATTTAAAACTCCAAGAAATAGTCACAAAAATATTCAAAATACTAATTTAGTTCAGTTGTAGGGTACAAGATAAGTACATGAAAATCAATTGGATTTCTTTATGCTAGCAATGATTATGTGGATACCAAATTAAAAATACAACACCATTTACAATCACTCAGAAACAACAAGAAGAAGAAACCCAGAGAATTCTTAGGTGTAAGTAACAAAACATAAAAAGGATGTGTCTTCTGAAAACTATAAAATATTGATAAAATAAATAAAAGAAGATCTAAATAAATGAAGAGAAATACCATGTTTATGGATTTGAATGCTCAATATAATAAAGATGTTGGTTCTCAAATTAATAAATATTTACTGTAATTCCTATTAAAATGAGAGCAAGATTTTTTCGATATAGACAAGATTATTCTAAAATTCATGTAGAAAGTTGAAGGAACTAGAATATTTACAATTAATTTTAAAGTTTGAGTAAAGCGGAAAAAATCAGACTATACAATTTTAAGACTTACTACAGTAGTCAGGATTGTGTGTCATAAGCAGAGGGACAGATCAATGGAACAGAACAGAGAGCTGAGAAATAGATCACCAAAATATTTACCAACTGATTTTTGACAGCTTTAAGACCAATTTAATGGAGAAAGGCTAATCTTTTAACAAAAAGTGCTGGAACAATTGGACATCAATAGCCAAAACCCCCCAAATCCTTGACCTCAGCCTCATAATTTATATAAAAATTAATTTAGAAAATGAACAACAGATTTCAATGTAAAATATAAAATTGTGAAACATTTGGGAAAATAATGGAACAAAATCTGAGGAATCCTAGGGCTAGGTTTATTTCTAGAACCTGAAAACAAAAACTGATCCAATAAGGAAAGGACAGTAAACTAGACTTCATCAAAATTTAAGATTTTTGTGAATGTGGCTGCTTTACTGTAATATGGTGATTTTAAGTCCTTGGGTCTAAACTGAAAAGTGGGATAGCTAGGTCAAATGGTGGTTCCATTCCAAGTTTTCTGAGGAACCTCCATACCACTTTCCAGAATGGTTGCACCAATTTGCATTCCTACCAGCAATATATGAGTGTATGTTTTCCCCCCACATTCTTGCCAACATTTACTGTTGTTTGTATTCTTGATAATTGCCTGTCTGACTGGGGTGTGATGAAATCTTAGAGTAGTTTTGATTTGCATTTCTCCTTCAACAGATAAATGGATAAAAAATGTAGTGTGTATATATACATATATGTATATATACATACACACACACACAATGAAATATTACTCAGTCTTAAAGAAGGATAAATTATGGTGGTTGCCAGTAAATGGATGGAGCTGGAGAATATCATGCTAAGTGAAATAAGCCAATCCCCTCAAAACCAAAAGTTGAATGTTTTCTCTGATATTCACATGCTAATTCACAATGCTGGAGAGGGGTGCTAGGGAAGAATAGAGTTACTTTAGATTAGGAAGAGGGGATTGAAGGGAGGGGAGGGGTATGAGGATAGGAAGGATAGTAGAATGAATCAGACATTCTTACCTTGTGTACATATATAGCTATATAATCCGTGGGATTCTACATCATGTATAACCAGAAGCATGAAAAATTACACTCCATTACATATGATGTATCAAAGTGCATGTAACTAATTAAAACAAATAAAAAAAAATTAAAAATTTAAGATTTTTGTTCTGCAAGTCTCCCTTAAGCTGATCAAAAGAGTGGGATGAACGCAACTACTATGTAAAAGTATAAAACTCTAATAAGAAAATAAAAGACAAAAACCAAAAATGATAGAAAGACAAGCTTCTGACTGGGAGAAAATACTTGTAAACCACAACAAAGGATTTGTACCTAGAATATATAAAGAAATCTCAAACCTCAACAATAAAAATTTACCTAGGAAATGGTTAAAAGACTTGAAGAAATATTCACCAAAGAGGATACACACTAATGGTGAATAAGCACATGAAACTGTGTGGAACATCACTGTCCATTATGGAAGCTGAATTAAAACTAGAACAGTCAAAATAAAAGATGGTGATAACACCAAATTCTGGCGAGGGTACAGAGAAATGGAATCTTTCTCCCACTGCTGGTGGGAATATAAGGAACGGATACTCTGGAAATGTTCGTCAGTCTCTTAAAACCTAAGCAGGCAACTACCCTGTGACTGAGGGATTGCCTTTATCCCAGAGAAATGAATTATTTAATAGCAATATTATTCATAATATCCCCAAACTGTAAACAATTCATCTATCCTTCAATGGATGATTGGTGAGAAAACACTGGCACATTCAGACCATGGAATATTATTTAGAAAGAAAAACAACTATAGAAAGGACACAAAACAAGCTATTAATATACACAATGCGTAGAATGAATCTCCAGAGAATTAAAATGAGTAAAACAGTCAATCCCAAAAGGTTACGACTCTATTATCCCATTTATATAATACTCTTGAAAATTATAGAGATAGAGAACAGATTAGTATTTGTAGGAGTTAAGAGGGTGGGAAGAGGAGGGATCAAGATGTGACTTTAAAAGGGCAACATGCGGGATCCTTGTGGTGAAGAAATATCTTGACAGTATCAAATTTCCTTCTATGAAGATCATTCCCATCTACATATCGGCCAAGATTATAATAAATATGCCAGATATTGCCATATAGTTTACCTCACTTTTGGACTTTAACCAATCTGATAATTGATAGTGGTGTTGTTTTCATGTGGATTTGAGGTTATGCATGAAGTGGAGCCCTTTCTGCCCTTGTGCTTGAAGGTGATCTGTGTGTCTTTTTTCTGAGTTGCACACCAATCTTTTTCAAATTTACGCTTATGGGGAAGATCCCACCCATGATACTGGTTTCCCTAAATGGTCTTGCACTGTCTCACTGCCCACCGGCTACATGTGCCTTCTCTTTCTTCCTAAAATTATTCTTGGTTTTATACTTAAATTTCATTTCTGGTACTATCGGGTCCCCTCTGCCCGCAGAGAGAGACACGACAAATGTCTGAAGCTTTGGAAGTTTATTGTGCACAGTACTTCTCTTACGCTTCTCTTTCCCCTAGCTTCTGCGCACTCCCAGCTTCCCTTCTCCCAGCTTCTTCCAGCTCAGCTCCAACTGCCGCTTCTGCTGCTGCTGCTGCCGTCGCCGCCCTTCTGCTCCGTCCGTTCCGTTTCTCTCCCCCTCGCTCTCCCACCCACCAGGCTTATATACACTTCAATCAATCAAGGGAGAGTACACGAGATGAACGCGGACAGCTGCAGGCGCAGGATGGGTACACGAGGGGAGGCATGCTCTAATCACATTGTTAACTAGCCAATCATTAGAATTCGCTGGTTGTTTACTGTATAGCCGGCCGCTCTCGGCTCAGCGTCAGGCGCCATCTTGACCATGTCTAAGGCCGGGGTTCCCGGGAACCCCCACAGATCCCCCTTCTTTAATATTAAACTAAGGCTCGGGACCGTGTCTGTCTTAGGCTGAGTGGTCAGCATATGTCCTTACCCGTCATCAGAGCCTGCAGAGCATGCTGCAGCTCCTGTCTTAGGTTGGTACACAGCCACCTACTTCATTACCCGTCTTTGACTACCGATCCAGCATCAAGAGCCATACTAATGGGGGGCTGTCGGCCTTTAGGGCGGTCATGGCCTGATGAAAAATAATTTGATCTCTCTATTGGCTAGTTTGCAGATGCATGCCAAAACGAACGAAGAGAAGAAAGCCAAGGCAGAGGAGTACCACCATAGCTCCTAAGCTTGCCCACTGTTTGACAAATCTATAAACAGAAGAGGAACCTTATAGCCATATTAAATACAGAAACAATATACATCCCAATAGAGTTACAATATGGGTAACACAAAGCAGCTCTCAGGGAATAAACGCATCCCAGCCCCAAAAGTTCTTGCAAAGCATCCACTTGTTCTTATAATGAGTCCATTCTCTGATAGAGTCTCTATGGTCTGAAAGGCTGCAACTGCATTCTCGGCCGAATGATCGTTGTTGTGGTTGTGTCAATGCTGCTACTGCAAGGACTGTGGTGGCAGTGATCACGGCTGTTGCAATGTCAAAGCCTCCTCTGTTTCTTGATAATAGCACTGGCAATTCTATATCTGCAACAGAAACTAGGACTGGTAGGAAGATAGAAATGTGCAAATTGCACAGGTGGCAAAAGAACCATTCCAGTATTTTGAGAGATAGGACACAGTCAATGAACAGTTAGGAGGTATTATTAGAAATGTTAGTTGGCAGAAACATAAAAGAGAGGAAATACACAAGCTGACGTAGGAGGAAAAGCAATATCACAGCTAGGGTCAGCAGAACGAGTTGCTCTACTCTGGGTCTGATCTGTAGTATGATTCCAACGGCAAAGTGCAGAAATTCCTCCTGTTAAGGCAAAGAAAGGCTAGAAATATCCTTGTCACCAAAAACAGCATGACCTGAAAAATCATCAGTAAAATTGACAGACTTGTAGAGAAATTGGTGAAAAACAAGAAAAGGAAGGATAAAAAAATATGTTAGTCAGAAATGAAAAATATGGCCAGGCTAACAATGGCCCATAGGTTCCGGGTTTGCCTTTCCGTCTGAGTTTTTGTTATTGGAGGAAGGCTCAGACTTGCCATTGTGAGGAGGAGCAGCATCATTTGCATGCTGTAAAACTCTGATTAGCCTTTCTGGAATCCAGACTGGAGTCTGTTGATCCTGTGGGAAAATACAAACAGACCCTCGGACCCAACGAAGGACTGGATCCGGTCCTTTCCAACAACCTGTCAGGATATCTTTCCATTTTGCCCATACTTGAGGAGTATTATGGGGATTATAATGTCGATCAGCTGCAGAATGGCCGTCCCTCTGTATCTTTCCATGATAATGAAGAAGCACTTTGATTAGGGCTCTCTGCTACTCCTAAGCCTCTCAAGCTCTGAGCTGCTGTGATCAATGGCCAGTGCTTTGGCCAGACCATTGCACTAATAATGCTTTTGTCTGCTCCCGTATCTAATAAACCTGTAAATTCCATATTTCCCACTTTTAATTTTAGGAGGGGCCTCTGTTCCATATCCATAGTAAGGTTTATTAAAGTGGTTCCTGTTGATCCAAAACCTCCTTGTCTTTTATTTGTATTTTCACTGGGCCACAAGGAATGTCGACTGGGCAATATAAGCATTTGTGCAATGCGATCCCCTGGAGAGATGACCGTAATTCCTTTTGGTGAAGAGACCAAGGCTTTTATTTGTCCAGTGAAATCAGGATCAATAACCCCTGGGTGTACTATAAGTCCTTTTAGTGTTGAGGAACCTCTACCTAGCAATAGTCCTACACTGTTCTGTGGGATTTTTTCATGCCAATCAGTATCAATCATCTGCACCCCCATATCTGGGGTTAGTATGAGCCTGGAGGTGGCACAGATGTCCAATCCGGCACTTCCTGAGGTGGCTCTGCGCTCCCCTTCTCTGTGGGAGGATACCACCGTCGGGGAACTTGTTGAATTACCCCGTATATTCGTTGCGGGCCCCGGGGAGGGCCCTGTCTCCCGTTTTTTTTTTTGAAGTTCAGGATTCGACCCTAGGAAATTATCCTCCCTATCTCTAATAGGCTGACAGGCACTATTCCGATGACTTCCTCTTCTGCATCTTGGACATAGCTCTGGGGCATAAGGTGTAACAGATTTTACTATAGTTATCTCTTATCTTTTGTTAGGGCATTATCTCCTTGCTGCTGATTTTGTGCATCTATTGAAACGTATTGGTCTTCTCCTATTAACATTTCTATCGGGAAACCTTGCCACTATGTTTCTGCAAGCAGTTTCAACAGCTGAGCTCTCCAATTAGCCATTGTTCTCCAAATAACACTGCTCTGCATAGCTGTCTCCAAGTCTTAACTGCCTCTTTAAAGTTTTTCTAATGGTTGATGGTATCTCCATTTGCTCCTCAAATACAGGCAGGTTCTACAAATTTTGAAGCTCTTTTTATTAGGCTTAGGTTTCTCCTACCTTTTTCCCTTGTTCTTAAGTTTTCACTACCACTTGGTTATTCCTTTTGGGGGTTCTTTGTGTTAGACTTAGTTCCCTTTTTTCCCTTGTTCTTAGATTTTTTGAGCAATTATTTTCTAGGTCACCACCACTCAACTTTTCCTCACTTCATTCTCTTTAAGCATTCTTTTCTGTTACTATTAAATCCTGTTCATGAAGATACCCCTTGTGGCACACTAAGCGGCTTTTCTTTACTTTAGCTGTTTTTTTTTTTTTTTTTTTTTTTTTTTTTTTTTCTCTTTTTTTTCTCAATGGCGTCCCATTGTTTTTCAATGGTTCCCTGAGGGGTTGCCGCACCCAGACCCCATTGCTACTAATCTGAATAGCTTTAGTTATGGCAATTACAATAACAGTGGCCTAGCTGCCAGGAGCAACGAGATTACTGAAAGGAAAACTATCAAGTGCGTATTAAAATTTTTATAGCGGCTTTTCACGTAGGACCGCTTCAAACGTGTTTCTACTTTCACTTTAATTAGACCGCGTTCCACGCGCCAGGACCGCTAATGGCGTGTCCCGATACCCCCCGACCCGCGTTCTACGCGTTAGGATCCCGGTACCCCTCAACCCGTGTTCCACGCGTCAGGACCGCTAATGGCGCGTCCCGAGACCCGCGTTCCACGCGTCAGGACCCCAATACCTTTCAACCCGCGTTCCACGCGTCAGGACTCCTGATACCTTTCAACCGGACCGCACTCCGCGTGTCCCCAGGACCGCCAATGGCGCATCCTGACACCCTTTAACTTTTTTATAACCGGTTCAACTTGTAAAAAAAAAATTCTTTCAAATATCTTACCTTGTTTTCTTTTATAAGGCCTTCATCTTCCCGGGTTTCGGCACCAGTTATCGGGTCCCCTCTGCCCGCAGAGAGAGACACGACAAATGTCTGAAGCTTTGGAAGTTTATTGTGCACAGTACTTCTCTTACGCTTCTCTTTCCCCTAGCTTCTGCGCACTCCCAGCTTCCCTTCTCCCAGCTTCTTCCAGCTCAGCTCCAACTGCCGCTTCTGCTGCTGCTGCTGCCGTCGCCGCCCTTCTGCTCCGTCCGTTCCGTTTCTCTCCCCCTCGCTCTCCCACCCACCAGGCTTATATACACTTCAATCAATCAAGGGAGAGTACACGAGATGAACGCGGACAGCTGCAGGCGCAGGATGGGTACACGAGGGGAGGCATGCTCTAATCACATTGTTAACTAGCCAATCATTAGAATTCGCTGGTTGTTTACTGTATAGCCGGCCGCTCTCGGCTCAGCGTCAGGCGCCATCTTGACCATGTCTAAGGCCGGGGTTCCCGGGAACCCCCACATGGTACCTCTTGGAATCTCTAAGCATGTGATTTCATCTCCTACCAGGGAGTGGATTCTTAAGAATAAATGGTCAGATGAACCTAGTTTATCCCAATTTCTACTATCGTATGTTCCTGGAGAGTGCCAGTCGGGCCATGCTCAAGTAGAACTGTAAAAATTATCATTAACAATGTTATGGGATAGGGACACTACACAGTCTCCCCTTTACAAAAAGTATCCCTCCGGATTGTGAGGAGTGGAGACTGGCGTGGGTAGCTAATGATCTAGTCCTCCAGATTAAAATACTAAGTAACAACAACAACAAAAAAAATGAATAAATGGTCCTGCCCTGTTCACTTTTCTGTCACACCTACTGAATTTTAGAGTATCATGGTCCCACAGGGATGAACAGAGTGTATTTCTTTGGCATTCTCTTTCCATTTATATTTTGTAGCTAATTTAATTTACCATTCCTCATTGGGGCCATGAAACTCTCTGAGGCCAGGGATCCTGGCTTTTCATCCCCTGGACTCGCTACCTCCCCCACTGTCCCTGGGACTGGTGCCTTCCCTTGGTATCAGTCCACAGTGACGTTCCTGCAACACATTCTGAGGAGAATGGGTTAAGGAGCAATATATAATGAGTCATGGAAGTATTTTATAGTCCATGCAAAATTGAAAGTTTTGTTATAGTTGCATTTTTGTTACTTTCAATAACTTCTTCCTAGTCTTCTCAAGTGGTTGTCCATTTTTCTCAGGTTATCTCCTCCTTTTTATAAACTTATGATTAACAAATGACTCCATAAGCTCGTTTATACTGAGGAGTAAAGGAACTGATGGGTAAGAGCTTAGCTCTGACTCTCCTAGAGAGTGTGCACGTTACCCTGTTCAAAACCTGAATCTGAGAGAAGAAGCTGAGTGCTGATCTTTCATGATGCAGACAGCAAACCCCAGAGTTAGGCGCCTAGCCAAAGTCAACGTGTGACATTTTAGAAATCAGAACACAGAGGGGGCACCTGTTCTTTCTATTTCTCCATGGGTACGGGGTCTGTGTTAGGATCCTGGAAGAGGTAAGCTTTTAGGATAAGCATAGATACATGGAAGATTAAGAAGTGGTGCCCAGGATACTGTTTGTGTATTCCATCCATCTCATAAATAAATGCATGAAGGGAAGAGGGGATGGGTCATTTTAAAAATGTCCCTTTTTAGTTATACCGATGGGTGCAGCTGACGGTGTTTTTCTTGCTTAGTACGGCAGCATCCTTTCAGCCTCGACATACTGAGATTCCTGTATTTTTAGAAAAACTATTTTTAGGAGCATCTAGGATAACTAAGAGAGGCTCAAGCAAAATAAAAACAATAATTCCATTATAAAAATAAATTTTGTTGTAAACATGAATGGACCATCCTAGTCCATGTGGACAACGCGATGCCATGACCAGGTGACTGAAAAACAATGGAAATTTATTTCTCGCAGTTCTGGAGGTTGAGAAGTCCCAGAGTTGATGTCTGCTGCCATCCTGCTTCCTGGGAAGTTGAGACTCTGCCTCCTTCTGGTGGTGTCCCCACTTGGTGGTGGTGTCAAGAGAGCTCTGGAGTCTCTGTTCCAGGGGCATTAGTCCACTCCTGATCCTCGGTTCCCTGGTCACGGAATCACCTCCTAATACCAGCAACTTGGGGGTTGGCAATTCAATATATAAGTTAGGCGACCAGGGACACTCAGGGGAGCACAGACCTTAAGTCCATCCATGGGATGCCATTCTTATCCTTCTCTTTGTATTTCCATGTCTATTTCTGCCACTGACATCTCTTAGCTTTAATTGATTTTCTTGATGGCATTTTCCTATTTTGGTTCTTCTTCCACTGTTCCATTTTCCAGATGTGGTTCTGTTTTTTATTTACTCACAGCTCTTTTTTAAAAGCTGTTTATAAAAATCACATCGATTGTTTCTTGCTCTTTGCCTCCTCCAGAGAAATTGTAATTTGCAAAGGCTTAATTAGGATCTTTCAGGATTCTCTGCACTTTAGGATTTTAATAGGTACCATTAGCATAATATAATCCCCAGATTTCTTAGTTCTTCCCAATTTTCTTCCCGAAATCTAGCTCCTCTGTCTAGTTATGGTTTCTTAAAATATTTCTTCCTAAAAGAAGTCTGAAAGAAAACCAGATAAACATTATTATTACATCAAAGTTGTAAGCTCTTCCCACACCACCATTTAGCATTGTGGTTAGTTTAAGTTTTTAAAAAGCAAATGCTGAAACTCATTTGGATGCTGTTCTCATAATAAGCCATTTTAATGAGCACATATGTTGTTGTTTTAAAGGCCCATTTTATAATTGAAAGAATGCACTCTGGACTATCTTGGGGATTTGATTCATGCAATTCCTTCCTTGTTATGCACTAAGCTGTTTATTAATCAGCCTGACTACACGGTCTGTTTTTGTTCACTTTGATTTCTTTTGTGTTTAAAGTTCAGGGTTTAAATTTTTAGTCCTAAAAATGAAGATGGCTGCTTTCAGTTGTTTGTTTGTTTATTACTTCAGCTAGATTTCTAAATATTTCCAGACTGCAAAGGGAAGGAAGAAAAGAAAAAAGATGAGAACCATATCCTGTCAACACATTTGCTTATGATACATGGAGCCTTCGGAAGGAGCAAATTAGGCTAAAGTTGTGTTGGAGATTGCTTTGCAGAGACATTTCGTTGACTATATGGAGTTATTTATCTATTTATTAATTTTAAGGAGGGAAAGAATAGGACCTCTTATGCATTGCTATTCTTAGGGGTTTCTACCTACTGTTTTTTCTCCAATTGTACATTTTCTGTTGGAATTAAAAGATTCATAGTCTTTAGGAGTCTCATATTATGCTAATGATAGGAGGTAGATACATTTTTTAGTTCAAAACTAAAATGAAAAAATTCTCAGTATTTATTTTTTGAATGCAATTTGTCAATTTTTAATTGTTCTTGCCGAACTGACAAATTTGTTTGTGGGATTCCCTTGCACTGGGTAATAATTTAGGAGGGGGTGCTTGTACATTGCTGAACATGTTTTGGGGTAAGTCCTGTGTTCCTTTGTCCAACAGATCACCTGAGAGGGGAAATGTGCTCACATTAAGAAGAAAAGAAAATCACAATTTGAAAGTTCAGTAAATTAGCTGATTGGGTTAATGATTAGCGGTCTTGGGATGGAAGGCAGAGAATCTAAACTGAAATGGGAGAAAGTAGAGGCTCTTTCTCTCTGTCAGTTACCAAGCGCCAGCATGTTGGAAGCCAAGATGGGTGGCTGATCAAAGGGAAAAGTGTCTGGGTATCTGAGACAAGAGAAGTTGTCTGATGGAGTCTAAAGAGAGAGCTAATGACAGTCTGATGAAGCCTTCCCTTTGACCTGCCATCCCAGGCTGCCTTTAGTAGCCGTATCCTTTATTTGGCATCTGCCACTCACCTGCCTTTATTTACAGGTGAGGTAGGGTTTACTTACTCATTGTCATATGGAGGTGCAAGGAATTTTAACTCCTTAATTTCTCATTGACCTGGCCTTCCTTATCAGCACTTGGTAATGATGGCGACGTTTGAAACCATCCAATTTAACCCTTAGGCTGATACTATCATCCTAATGATTTCTTCTGAGGGTTTAACACTGGCTTTTAGTGCCATTTCTCAGTCTTTGAGATGCCGTTCTGCAATTTTCCAAGATGGTACATAGAGAATGAGGTTTGGATGAGAGTGGGCAGACGTTCCTGTGGTCACTTGGCCTTGGAGGATGTGGTCGTTGGTTCTTGTGTTGGTTCTCAGAACCTTCTGGTTGACATTGAGATAGGTTTGGTGTGTCCCTACCCCTGGCCATTTTGGGATGGTATCCAGCATTAACATCTCTGGTTGATAATCTCAGATTCTATTGTTTCTCAAACTTGGTCAGGGCCTGGCCAGCCTGGTCTTAGCATTTGGAGGGTCTGTGGCAAGACTACCATGATGTATGACTATTTACAAGTTATAAATCAAGAGCTGGTGGTACATGCCTATAATCCCAATGATTTGGGAGACTGAGGTAGGAAGATGGCAAGTTCATGACCAGCTTCAGCAACTTAGCAAGGCCCTAAGCCACTTAGTGAGAACCTGTCTCAAAATTAAAAAACAAATTAAGAGGACTGGGGATGTAGCTCAGTGGTAAAGAGCCCCAGTATCCCCCCATAAAAAAATTTATAAATCAAGCTAACACACTTTCAAATATATTTTACATTGGCATGTATACCTTAATAATGATGGAATTTAAAATATGTTTAAAATTATGATTTTTTTATATGTCTGAAAACTGGCAAAATATCAGAAAAATTCCTTTATATTGTATGTATCTGAGTGTTCTGTAGATGAGTTGATGATATTTGGATAATAGTATAAATACATAATTTAATATGTTATATATTTTTCTTGACTTCATTTCATCAAAATCATGATCAAGATTTTCACAATTTGGTTCCGTTGACAGTACTGTCAAATGGGATAATCTTTCCTAAATCATTATAGTTTTTGTACATTTTTCCTTCAATTCAATTTGGAAAAATCTTGCTTTGCTAAAGGAGTTAGTAACCAGAATTGTCAATAAAAATTTTAAAGAATATATTTAATTTGGAACTAACTCATGATTTTTTCATGTTTAAACACTGTAATGGGGAGGTATGCATAATAAAATTGTTGCTAAATAAATTATTATAAATTACTCAATATCATCATGTGAATCTTATATATGTAATTTATAGTCATCATCATTATCTCTTCCATACTGTTTAAGTTTTTCTTCTTTCAAAATTTCAATCCTTGGAAATGGTATTTTTTGCTGGGGGGTACTGGGGATTGAACTCAGGGGCACTCAAACACTGAGCCCCATCCTCAGACCTTTTTCATATTTTATTTAGAGACAGGGTCTCACTGAATTGCTTAGCACCTCACTATTGCCGAGGCTGGTTTTGAACTTGAGATTCTCCTGCCTCAGCCTCCTGAGCCCTTGGGATTACAGGTGTGTGCCACTGAGCCTGGCTAGAGATGATATTTTCAAAAACAATGATAACTATATCCGGTTTAACAGTTTCAGAACTCTTGTTAGACTAGACCTTGATTTATAATGGCCAAAAACAAAGCATTCTTTATAGAAACAGTTTGGAGATTATTTCTAGATAAATCTTCACAAGCAGGCAAATAGTTTTGTTTCCTTATTTCAATATATTTTTTGAAGCATCACAGTTTTGGTATATTCCAGGTGCAGCTTCTTTCAATTTTTCTAAATTAAAAAAGAAACTTCTAAAAAATAAAATCATGCTGGGCACAGTGGCGAATGCGTGTAATCCCAGTGATTCAGGAGGCCGAGGCAGGAGGATTGCAAGTTTGAGACCAGCTACTGCAACCTAGTGAGACCCCTAAGGACTTAAGGAAACACTTTCTCAAAATAAAACATAAAAAAAAAAGGGCTGGGGTTATGAGCTCAGGGCCCCTGGGTTCAATCTCTGGTACCAAAAATAAAATAAAATGAAGTAAAATGAAATAAAATGAAATCTAATAAAGCCACCAAAGTTGGTTAGGTTTTTGTTTTATTAATCATTATAGCAAACAAAAGTTGAAATGATCAACTATGGCTTGAAAATGAATTTTGCTTTCCTGCAAGGACACAGTTCACTCTTCATTAGGGCATTTTCTTTATGTCATCTTTTGATTTGCATAATAGTATGCTCACTAAAGTGGTCATAAGATCAAATTAACACGTTTTATGGAGCGTCACCACCCTTGGCCTGGTCAGAAAATATTGCCTAGCATCTATGATTGTTCCAAAGAATATCATTGCTCCGACACAGTGGAAGCCCTGCCTCCTGCACAGGAAATAATGAGCTTGTTTTGGAGCAGCTCTGGATCCTGAGTCAGAATATGAAGAAGCAAGAGAATGGACATTTAGTACTTCTAGGAAAATTCTATTGCATTCTTGCTGAAAGGAAGGATTTCATACACTGAGTGTACCCTGTGCTCAGTCTCCCTGCTGGGAATGGTGTCCATCTCTGAAGTCTGAGTGGGGCCACCTCCACCTATCACCGCACTGGGGAGCTGAAGTACTTTGGGGGACATAGGGCAAAGTATGTGCAGTGATCCCCAGGCACCTGAATGGTGTTTGTCACAAGAGTGGACACTGAGGTTGGAGGCATGCGGTGCCTGGCCTGAACACCGGGTTCTGTGCGATGGGCATACTCTTGTGTTCTTATCTTACAGGACTGTCCACATAGGTACTTTGAATGTGTCTTTGGAAGAATTAATTGCATTCCCCTGTTTCTGTTTTTCATTCCTGTATTCCATAAAATTACATGTGCTTGTTTGTGCATGTTATTAACAATGATTTTAGGTGAGTTCATTCTGGATGTTTTATTATTTACTTAACTCATGTGTCTTCCTGGGTGTTTATGACACACTGTGCCCACCAAACTGTGAGGTATAGGCCAGGTCCCTCTTGTCCTGGTGTGAGGTCAGGACCTGGGACCTACCCCATGGATTCAACCTGTCCATGGTCTTAGAAATGCTGCACATCCTTCTAAATGTCCTCAGTGTCCCAGACGAGCCACCCTGTCACCTCATCTTTGGGGTTACTTTCTTCTTTGCCACTATAGGCCCATGAAGGACCTTTTGGCTCTCAATTCAGTATCAGTAGGCCCCATAGGATGCCCTTTGGAGACTAGAAGCAGTTCAAAGCATAAACGAGACTCTCTTTCTTCCTGGCCACAACATTTTACCCTCTCAACTGGCGAGTCACTCCAGTTGATAAGCACAGCCCTGAAAGCAGGTGCACTTGGCTCCCAGCGTTCCAAAAGTTTCTATAGCCGGGCGTGGTGGCACAGGCCTGTGATCCCAGTGGCTTTGGGAGGCTGAGGAAGGAGGATTGCAAGTTCAATCCAGCCTCATCAATTAGCAAGACCCTGTCTCAGATTAGAAAACAAAAGGGCTGAGGATGTGGCTTGGTGGGTAAGCACCCCCCTGGGTTCAATCCCCAGTTCCTAAAAAAATAAAAAAATTAAAAAAAATGCTTCTACAGGTTGCTGAGACCTGGATGTGTATCTGTGTCTATCTTCTCTTGCTTTTCTTTTTCTATTGTCTTTCTGGGTGACGAGGAGGGAAATTTATCTGACTTTCCCAATTAAAATCTATGATCTACTCACTTGGCTAGTGTCCTTCTTTTAAATAAGAAAGTCCTTTTGTCTCATGATGCTGGCCTTTCAGGCCTAGTACCCTACTCCCCAGCTCTAGAGCTGATGGCAGAAGTGAAATAGTCTCAGTTCACTCCTCCTTTCTCCTTGATTCTTTCCATGGAAGTGCTTCTCAAACTTGAGGACACATCTACTTACCTGGAGGCACATGAAAAGAGCTGTACCCTGGGAGCTGCTGACTCAGTGGGGTGGGGTGTGGACTAAAGATCTTCATCTCTGACAGTTCCAGTGACGATGGGCTTCTGCTCCTGGGACCACAGTCCACTGCCATTCTAATCATGGCCACTGGATACCCCAGCCTCTGCAAATGGGCTGACCAGAGAGGTGCTTTCTGTGTGTGTAAAGATAAAATAGGAAAACACATGAGTTTCTTTTCCCAAACTATTTTTTGGGGAGTCGCAGGGATCGAATTCAGGGGCACTAGACCACTGAGCCACATCCCCAGCCTTATTTTGCATTTTATTTAGAGACAGGGTCTCACTGAGTTGCTTAGTACCTTGCTTTTGCTGAGGCTGGCTTTGAACTTGCAAACCTTCTGCCTCAGCCTCCTGAGCCGCTGGGATTACAGGCGTGTGGGCCTCGCCTGGCTTCTTTTTCCAAACTTTTGACAAACCTCCCTTAACAAACTCACTGAAAATTACTAGATCTAGCCCTTGATATGGTTGGGGAATTGGTTCCAAGACCCTTATGGATACCAAAATCCCAGGATACACACAGTCTCTTCTAGAAAATGGCATGTATAACATTTGTACTTCACCCTTGACATTTTAAATCATCTCCAGATCGCTTATGGTATTTCTTAATGTAAATGCTATGTGAATAATTGTTTGCTCCATTGTTTAGGGAATAATGACAAGAGAAATGTCTGTAGTTTGACTATCAAGGCAACATTTATCTGTTTATTTATTTATTTATTTTTAGATACTGGGGATTGAACTCGGGGCACTCAATCACTGAGCCACATCCCAGCCCTACTTTGTATTTTATTTAGAGACAGGGTCTTATTGAGTTGCTGAGCACCTTGCTTTTGCTCAGACTGGCTTTGAACTCATGATCCTCCTGCCTCAGCCTCCTGATCTGCTGGGATTACAGGCAAGCATCACCGCAGCTGGCTGTTTTTCTGAATATTTTTGATTCGTGTTTTGTGGAAACTACAGACCCAAAGAGCTGACCATACCGTAAGTCGAGTATGGGATAACAAAAAGAAATATAAAAGAAAGGAACATTTTTGCTTTGCATTGGGTTCTACCCAGCTATTCCAAGAGATGCTTTCCTTGCTTAGTTGATTTCTTTGACATATTGTTTCTCCACAATATTTACTAGATGCAATATTTTAAAAAATCTGAGCTTTTTCTAGGTTGCATTTTACTGCAGTGTGTTTATCTGTAATTTAGCAAAAACATACTTTCGTGTTCTGGAAGGTTTTCTCCCACTTTTTCAAGTAGCAATAGAGCGACATCATTGATCACTTAATTATGAGTCCCTGTGGGGCAAATGTTAATGAAAATGCTTGGGAATATCTAGAAGCATTCCCCCCACCCCTAGATTCAAATGCAAAAACAGTATGACCAGCATATTCTTTTTAAAAACGGAATTGTGTTTCTCCTAAATCTTCCTTTTGGTGCTTCTACTATTAAGAGCTTTGTGCAAACAGGGAGGACACTTGGTTCACGTCACCTGAGTCTTGCCCTATTGTTTTCCTAATGATGCACAATTATAGATCTACAGACTTTATAAATCAGATAAAGCCAGAAATAGCACTAAATTACTTTGTTTTCCAAACAACTTCGCTAAATGTATATTTTTTCAGTTCCCTAAACTAACTAGGATCTTCTCTTCTTCATTTGGTTAGAGAGGCTGGAACCAACCATGGGATTCTTCAACACTGAATGTCCTTGCGTCTTCACATGTGACTAGACCAGTCAATAATTGTGGACGTGATTTGGGACCCTTTTCTGTCTCCCACCACTCTGTTTTCTTTCCTCCCTTTGTCCCTGCAAGCAATATGTTAATGTATCTCATAAATGCACCGCTCTCAGCTGCAGAGCATCCTCCCACTGAAAAGGCAGTGAGCTAATTAACACAGTCACCTCGACAGCATCTGCAGCAGTCACCCCTGGATGCTTGTTAGGACACCTTTGAACACAGAGCTCAAAAAAAAAAAAAAAAAAAAAAAAAAAACTACTTTAAGAAAGAAGGAAACAGAATACAGAATAAAAAATGCAAGTTATAGTACCCTGAGCTGCGTCTTGGTCAAAAGATCAGACACAAGGGCAGTTAAGGTGTGGCCAGTATTCGCCATCACTGTCTTCTTAAATATTCATAAAGACAGAGTGACTGATAAGGGAGGCAGGGAGAGAAATTGAGAGAGAAGATGCAAACGCCTGCCCAAGCCATTAATATGGGCAGACAGCCCAGCTAACTCACTCATTGCCTATGTAGAATAATATACTACTCTGGGGCATTCTGAAAACATTTTGGCTGTTTAGAAACCTGTCAGGGAATTTGGAGGTACAAATCTAAAGTCGTTCTCATGTCTTTATAAGGGTTTTCAAATTTGCAGAATTCTGTAAACCTTTATGCAAGAAACACAAAGCAGTTGCTTTTCTATTTTCAAGATAAGATGCAGGAATGTTTACCTTCTCAGGGAAGGTTCAAAATTTTACTGGATATAAGTGTGACGCTTTAAAATTTTTTAAAAATCGGGAGTACACATTATGCCTTTCTTTTCAATTACCTGTAGAAGGTGAAAATCTATTTCATGCCTCCTAAGAAAAGATCTGCTTGTGGTTTCAATTGACCAGTTATTTCTTTCTGTACCTTTTGGTCATTTTATTTTATGACTTCCAGCATCTCTTATTCTTGACAATTCTCATCAATATCAGTCACTAAAGGGTCCTTACTTGCCTTAAATCTCTAATCATAGAGAGAAAATGTACAGGTTTTAGTTTAGAAAATGCCTAGTAATTGTCGGCACAGAATTTACAGTATTTAACTTTCAATGGAAGGTGTGGGTTTGCAAGTTCTGCTTTAATTTTTGTGGAAAACTTTTGTTAATATTGAACTATGTCCCAAATACTCAAAAGAGGGAGGTAAGGAAATGCAAGCGGGGAGGTAGTGACTCTGAGGCCTCCCAGTCCTGCTCCACAGCATGGGGACCCAGCAGGGTGGCCACATCCACCACCTTCCGGTTCTGCTCTGGAGAGTTGTGTTTGATCTTTCCTAAATCGACAAAACCTTTCCCTACCAGTTGGAATGTTAAAAATTAGGGACATTTATCCCACGAGATAATATTAAATAAAGGTATGAAATTTAGTGTCCCAAGTTAAAAAAAAAAAAAAAGACCAAAATGCTGTAAATCTACTGAATTAAAGTCAAAGTCAAAGATTCAGCATTTTTTTTCCTTGTGCCAAAAAAAAAAAAAAAAAAGTGGGGAAAGATAGCAAGAGATAATAATAAAGTCAGGATACAGAACAGAGGGCCTTAGTTTCTGTCCAGAGGGACCACCATCTTTTAATATAGTCACTTAAAAATACATGCATTGCTACATTTTTCATTAGCCTTGATTTTTTCATCAATCATGTTAATTTATACAGAGGGCACTTAATAATAGCTAATTAACACTTATGACTTTTGAAATTAAAAGACCTTTGGAGAGATTACTGCTGATTGGGGATAGGATTTTTTTTCCCTGTTCCTCTCTTTTTTAGAAAAGAGAGAAATAGCAAGAAAGTGTGGGGCCTTGGAGTGCTAAGGAGAGATTCCTCCTCTTGTTTCACGGATCATCAGTGGATGACAAGGACTCTAGCTTGGACAATGGCTATGTAGGCACAGTGTTGTACTTTGATACCTCTCTAGGAAGAATGAGCATCATCTGTCTTGAATTAAATGAAAACAAACAAATAAAAATTCAGAATAAGTTTTAAATAGAATGAGACCAAAAGGAAATTTACAAATGACCCAAAACCATGCCAGTGATAAACAACGTAATATTGATCTGGTGCTGTTACTCTGTTGGAGTAAAATACGTCAAATTAAAAAGCAGAATTTGCAAAGTTGAAATTTTTATGAAAAAATAGACTATATAATCACTTGATCCTTCAGCAGAGGCTTCTGAATTTATTCTGTGTGTCACGTTAACCACCTGGGCTTGCCTGTATTGTCCCCTCTGTATCTTACTGCTTCAGGTCCTGGTCTCTGTATTAAGAAAGTAGAATTTAACCGTGTCTTTTATCTATCTACAAAATGTCTTTGTTTGAGTACTTGCTTTATGTGATTAGAATTGTTTACCTATAATATATATAATCTATATATATATATATATATATATATATATATAAATCTTCTAAATTATTTATTTTGTCCACCAGTAGATGTCTCCCTTCCCTGACTGAAGGTTCAAATCTATAGGACAGCCTGGGGTTGTCACCAAATCTGGTTTTCTCACCAATGGAGAAAACATGGTTTTCCAAAAAGGAAAAGTTGAATATGACACATCTCTCACCCAAATCAATATTTGAAATGCCTCTTGTGTATGCTGCATTCTTCTACGGAAAAATGTTGGATTGGGGCTTTATAATTTTAAGAGGAACAGGTCTGCTCATTATTGAATTTTTCATTGAGTGGGATGGAAATTTTATTCTTAAATCCTGTGCTAGGTTTTGAACATATCCGGATGAACATATTGGCCTCTTAATCACATTGGTTTAATTTTCTTGGTGATGGTGTCATGGTGTTCTATGCTTTAAGAAAACTGGCTTGACTTGATTCTGGAACCATCTAAAGTGCTTAGAGGCTACAGCTACTTCATAGTGAAGCGTTCAGATGAGTGATTCCAAAGCCCTTTTCCCATGAAGATCTCCCCACAAGATCTCCCCCCAGATAGTCAGGTTTTGAGTTTGGGACTTTCTTGTGGGTAAGATAAGCTGTAGGTTATTCCAACTGAAAGACACTAGTGTGTCTGACAACCAATGGGTTCACTTTTATTTATTTATTTTTTGGTACCAGGGATTGAACTCAGGGGCACTCAACCACTGAGCCACATCCCCAGCCCCCCAGCCCTATTTGAACTCACAATCCTCCTGCCTCAGCCTCCCACGCTGCTGGGATTACAGTTGTGTGCCCAGCTTGGGTTAATATTTTTTATAGCAGTATTTATTGTGGTATGATACACATAACATAAAGTTTACCATTTTACCCATTTTGAAGCATACATAACAGTGGCATTTAGTAGATTCATGATGCTGTGTAAACATCACCGCTCTCTGGTTCCAGGGCATTTTTAATCACCCCAAAGGAAATTCTGTACCCAGAATCTTGCCATTATCTCCTCCCCTCAGTCCCCAGCCACACCAGTCTGCTTCCTGTCTGAAGGGGTGTGACTATTGTGGACAACTCATATAGATGGAATCAGACAGTGTGTGGCCTTTTGTGTGTAGCTTCTTTACTTAGCATGATGTTTGCATGTCATCCAGGCTGAGCATGGCCACACTACATACCTGTACAGAGTTGAATGACAGTCCGCTGTAGGGATACCCTGATGTCTATTTATGCAACTCTGGGCTGCTATCAATAGGGATGGTATGAACATTCTTGTACAAGGTTTTGATGGTACATCTGTTTTTAATTATTTTAAGAGGAAATGCGGGGTCATAGAGTTATACTCTGAGTAACTCATTGAGGACCTGCCAAACTGTCTGGGGAGCTACTTTTAACATGAGGATGTTTCTTCAGAGCATCATGAATGTAATGCACGTGAGAGGCTGCCTACTCAACAGATGGGGCATCTCAGGACCTACTGTGATCATGATTGTGATTATTGCTGTTCGTTTATAATTTGACTCATTTTACAAATGAGTTAGCTGAAGCCCAGAGAGATTAGCTGTCTTAGTTTACTTGTAACTCATAAATGCTGAGGTCAGGAACAGAATCCAAGTCTACCAGTTTGATGATTTCAGACTATGCTATAGCATGGGCTAATTTGCTGTTTGGTTTCTTACCATATTGGCAATTTGAGATTTGAGTCATCTATTTTGGTTGCTTATGATAAAACCTTTAGTACTGAGGTGACTGACTAGGGTTTGTAACCTGTAGACAGAAAGTCTCTCCAACCATTTGAGTAGTCAGGGATAGTGTTACTTGCTGTGTTAGTACATTTGTTGTGTTGCTATAATAAAATACCAGCACCTGAAACTTTATATAAAGTAAAGAGGTTTATTCGGCTCACGATTCTGTTGACTGGAAGGTCCAAACAGAATGGTGCCAACCTTGTGGCGAGGGTACCCTTGACTCCATCACAACATAGTGGAGAAGTAGAAAGAGAAACCGCTGTGAGCAGGAGAGACCAGGCATGGGGGGCAGTCTCTCTTTATAACAATCTGCTCTTTCAAGAATTAACTCACTCCCGCTTGACCCAATCTACTCTAGGAGACCAGTATTAATCCACTTTTGACCTAATTACCTTCCACTAGGCGCCCCCTCTTAAAGGCTCCACCACCTCAACTCCACCACACCAGGGACCAAGTTTCCAGTGCATGAACTTTGGGGGGGCAACCACATCCAAACCATAGGACCCACCAGCATTTTACAATTGCTCCCCTCCTCTGAACACTGGTTAACTTGGTGTGCTTCGGGGAAAAAAAGAAAAGATCCTTTCATCTTCAAGTTAAAAAACGATGTCACTAATGAATTAATGGGCACAGATTTATATTTTCATGCAGGAAACTGCAGTAGGAGGGAAAGGCATAAGGCATGGGGAAGTATCAAATTATGCTATGTCCAGGTATAAATATGCCATGATGAATCTTGCTTCATATACAACAATTCAATAATTATTATTAATATTATTAGAAAGGAGATCAGAAGAGTAGAGAAGGAAGATCAGGGTAGAGAGAAGGGGAAGAAAAGGGAAGGTACTGATCAGTTATGTTATGTGCATGTATGACTAGAACATAATCAGCCCACTATCATGTGTAATTATAATGCACCCATAAAAGATAAATTTGCAAAGGACTATGGTAGTTATGAGTTCTCCCTTCAGCACCTTATTATATTCCAACTTTGCTTTTGTCTTTATCCACAGAAGAATCAGAATAAATCTGTCATTCTCCAAACTCTCTCTCTCTCTCTCTCTCTCTCTCTCTCTCTCTCTCTCTCTCTCACTTATCTAGTGAATACCTTGATTTGCTAAAAGAACAGAAGTCCAATTTTTTTTCCAGGAAGTTGATACCTAATTTTTATTACTATCATAAATATTCAGAGTCAACAGGATGACCAATGGAGAAACTTACAGAAGGACAACTTTAAGTGATATTAATAAGTGTTGCTTTGACTAACCTGCAGTAGTTTTTCTTCCACCATAGTCAGTTAAGTCAGTTAACCAGTTAGGATTAACTCAGGCACATACCAGCTAAAGTTCATAGTAATTTATTTCCAACATGCTTCCAAGTCCCTCTCCCATCCAGCCAGCTTCTTATAACACATTTGGAGTTACTTTCAGGTATAACAGAAAATGAAACTCATCTTTTCAGAAACACTTTTGTTTGGCATGAAACCCACTCTCTGCAAGAGAGTAGTAGCCAATACAGCTTTCATTCACTTTGTGTCCATTTGCTAAAACATTTGGGCAGCTAACATGATGTCTATTTCATAGTCCTACTAATAACCACATATAGCACATGGTATATGATTATTTGAAATTAATTTGGGTTTGAAATTTTTTGAGGAATTTCATGATAATTGTGTAGAGCTGCGCTCGTCAATGCAGTAGCCTCCAGCTACATGTGACTCTTTACATTTAAATTAATTATAATCAAATAAAAATGAAATCATAGTTCATCCATTGCCCTGGCCACGTTTCAAGTGCTCAAGAGCTGCGTGTGGCTATGGGTTACTGGATTTGACAGCACAGACATAGAACATTTCCATTTTCATGGAAAATTCTGTTGGAAAATGTGGCTTTTGATAATTTGGGGAAAGCCATTTGGAGTTTCAAAGACACAGTCCTACATCACAGAAGAATGGTCTTTTGATTCATAGATGAGAATACCGGAAAGTGGTCCAGGAGAGCTTCAAGAAGTCTTGGAAAATGTCTGAGATTAGTTATCTGCTCACAGATCTAGGAGGGCAATGGACTGGGACAAAGGGTTGGGGTGGATCAATGACTCATCATACCCCATAACTACAATTTCATAATTGAATATAATGCCTTTCTTCACAAAGGAAGCTTCTACAGATGTTTTAAAAGTCAGTGCACAGTTGAAACTGTAGTTTAGTAGCTCTTCATCCAGCCTCCTTGGGCATCTATATTTGAGCTTCATTTTTGTCTCTGCCCATTTACTCTGATGTTTCTTAGCAGATAGCTTCAACCTTTGCTACCATTAACCTTCGTCTTCCAAAGATATCAATAACATCTTAGTCACTAAATCCAAAGGTCTTTCCTTCTTTTGTAATCTTCTCTCTTTTTGAATCTACACTCTTTCAGCATGAAGAACACACTCTCGTTTGTTCTCTTTCCATCTGCCTTATCTTCTACTCCTCTGTCTTCTCCTCCTTGGTCCCTCTTTCTGGTTCCTTTTCCTTCCCTCATCCTGGAAATGAAGCATTCAAGCACACATTGTTTACCTTATTCCTGTTTTCTTTGAAGTTTCTTCCTGGACAAATTTAACTAACAGAGCTACCCCAAAGCTACCATGCCTGTGACTCACTGCCCCCCTGCCCCTCTAACTGACCTGTCTGCTGTGAGCTGGGGTCCCAACACCAGCTGTCTGTGGAGTCTCAACTTAACACGCTTACTGTCCTACCTGGATATCTTTATCCTCTAGTCTTCCTTTCTCTTGTACCTCCTATTCTGCTTAAAGACACAGTCATTCTCCAAAGCTACCTAGAATTGAAAACTTATCACCTCACTTCTTCCTGGGATGACAAGTTATCCTGGTTTGTCTGAGATTGACAGAAGTAGGACTAATCCCACAAGTCTCTGAGACACCAGGTCAGCTTTCACCCAATTCACCATTCTTTCCTGATTCCATATGAAAATATCTACCCACTCTTTTCATTTCCAGTTCGGTGATATTTCTAAAATTATTATCCCAACCTCCTTTTTTTAGCTATATTTTTTTCTCACCAGGTGTCTTGTAATGGCTTTCTAATCCAGCTCCCTATTCTCGGTTACCCTTCCTTCAGTCCATCTTGAGATCCACTCTGGTAGTTCCCCCTTATCCTTGTTTTCATTTTCTGTAGTTCCACTTACCCATGATCAACTAGGGTCCAAAAACATTAAAAAGAAAATCCCATAAGTAAACAATTCATAAAATTTAAATTACCATTCTGAGTTGTGTGATAAAATATCATGCCATTTGCTCCACTCTACCTGGGGTGTGAATTGGGAATCACGACTTTGTTCTGTGAATCCACACTATCTATACTACCTGCCCCATGATAGCTAGAGACGGGGAGAACACATTCATATAACTTTTATTACACGCTATTGTTAGAAGTGTTCTGTTTTGTTGTTTATTAATGTTGCTAATCTTACTGTGCCTACAACAAACCTTTATCATAGATTATAGGTACATATAGGAAAATAGGGCTTAGCCCTTTCTGAGGTTTCAGGCAGACACTAGGAGTCTCATCTGTGGGTAAGGGGGTACTGTCCTAGTAATCTTTCCATCACTCAGCTTAACCATATCATATCCTTACTCAAAAATACTCTGCGTTTTTGAGGAAGGGATGGGGGAACTGGAAACAAAAGGCAGAGAGAATCTCTGAAGAGGGAAGCAGAGTGGGTGTCCTATGGAGGACCCTTCTCTTCTGGGTCCAGAGGCTACAGGTAACCTAATGGTCAGATCTGGAAATGACTCAGACCTGCAGGTCTGAGGATTTGGGGATCTGCAGGTTTGGGGATTTAGCAAGTGAAGTTCTGGATGCCTCCCTGCCCCGGGCTCTTGTGACATTGCTGGTGTTCTTCCCCTGCCTATCACTAGGGTTTGCTTTTCCTTTCTCTCTCTTCCTTCCTTTCTTTCTTTCTTTCTTCATTCTTCATTTCTTTCTTTCTCCTTCTTTCCTCCCTCCCTCTCTCTCTCTCTCTCTCTTCTTTCTTTCCTTTTCTCTCCTCCCTCCCTCCCTCTTTTCCTTCCCTTCCCTCCCTTTCCTTCTTTCTTTCTCTCTTTCTTTTTTCTTTCTTCTTTCTTTCTTTCTTTCTTTCTCCTTCCTCCCTCCCTCTCTCTCTTTCTTTCACTCTCTTCTTTCTTTCTTTCTTTCTTTCTTTCTTTCTTTCTTTCTTTCTTTCTTTCTTTCTTTCTTTCCTTCCTTCCTTCCTTCCTTCCTCCCTTCCTCCCTCCCTCCTTTCCTTTCTTTCCTTTCTTTCTTTCTTTCTTTCTTTCTTTCTTTCTTTCTTTCTTTCTTCTCCTTTCTTTCTTTCTCCTTCCTTCCTCTTTCTTTCTTTCTTTCTCTCTCTTATTTCTTTCCTTCTTTTTCTCCTTCCTCCCTCCCTCTCCTTCCTTCCTTCCTTCCCTCCCTCCCTCCCTCCCTCCCTCCCTCCCTTCTTCCTTCCTTCCTTCCTTCCTTCCTTCCTTCCTTCCTTCCTTCCTTCCTTCCTTCCTTTCTTCTTTCTTTCTTTTCTCCCACCTCCAAGAAGCATCATTCCCACACATTATCCTACCCAAGAATCTATTTTTCTCTCTCCATATCAAGAAATAGCAACAGAGAAAAGGAAAATACAGGTCAAACAACAGCAAACACAACCACAACTACAACAACAACAATGAAACCCAGTCCCTCCCAAAGAACACCTCTCCCCTTTTGCTTCCCACTGGTTCATTTCTCGACCTGGGATTTAACATGACCAGACTAAACAATTTTGGTGCCTGTTTCCCTCTGCTCTCCTTTAGGCCATGGAGCTCAGTCACTGTGGGCTGCTCACTCCCTCCTGTGACCCTGCTCTGCCTTCCACCTGCAGGTGCGTGCACATGACATCACTGTTTTCTCCTGCTCTTATTTCTGCTAGATCCAGCTTTCCTATGGTTCAAATCTCAGCTCACGTGCCATCTCCTCTGTCATGTCTATGCCGTGGGTAAGAAGAACCATCCTCCTATTCTGCAGGGATCATGGTCTTTTTAATTTTAAGTCAATATACGTGCACATTGTGTTCTTCACCCAAGAGAGCTGACAAAACCCATTCCAAGCCCGATGCAGAGAGACACCTTTTTTCAAAGAAAGTGTAACCTTCGACACACATGGAACTCCCAAATCATGTCACACAAAGGGTTTGGAGAGATTTCTGATCCTTTGTTATCCAGAGGCATTCTCTCATCTTCTGGGTTTCCAGGATTTACAATGCTACCAATATGTTCTGGAAAAGTGAGTTATTACAACTTGTATTTCAGTGGAATCATTTGCCAGAAAGTAGTAAAGAAAGACTGGAAAGAGTAATTATATTCTAAAACAACTTGTTTAGACTAATCAGTGATGCACATACTTTCCTTTAAATTTCCACAGCACTTGATATGCATCTTTGATGTTGTTTCTCATTGTCTTATCTTGTGTATTTTGCCATTCATGTTTTTGGATGCTCTTTCTCAATCTCTTCTTCATGTTTCTCCTCCTCTACTCAATACCTGAAGATGAGCTTTCCAGTGCTCAGCTCTGTGCTCCTACTTGATATTCCTCACTTCATCTTGCCCATCACTTCGAATAACAATGTATGTGATGACATTCAAGTTTATATCTTACCCAGACTCCTTTATGCTCACACCTACATATCTTATCGCTTGCCTGACATCTCTGCTTGAATATCATACAGTCTCTTAAATAACAAGCTCAACACTTCACCGTCTCTTCTGGCTTTAATTTAGAGCTACTCCATTGACTGCATCTCAGTGAATGGCATGAGCATTTCTCACATGAGAAACCTGGGAGTCACCCTTTTGCAATCAACTTGTATGAAGTCCTCCAGGTTATGTCCCCTAAAATGGATCTTGAATTCATATTTTCAATCCCACCATGACTATCATCATCTCTCCCTTATTCAGAAAAGCCTTCTTGATTGATTACTCAACATAAAGTAGAATTTCCACTCACATTTTTCATAAGAACTTGACCTTTTTTCATAGAATTGATCCTCATCAGTAGCCACGTACTCCACGTGTATTTAAGAGTGTGTTTTCTCGTTCTTGGTCTGTAAGTTTTTCTCACTTTGTTTCCCCACCTCCGGCTCAGAGTTTGCAATAAGCTTTTGTTGAATGAAAGAGCCTTAAAGGAACTCATTTGTATTAGTATTTGTCTGCCAGTGAACAACTTCTGCCTCACAACTTTCATGCTGCAGATAATAACCAGTAAAAGTCTTAATTGTCAAATGCAGAGAAAAACAATAATGCATTTATGAGATTAATTGTGCATGACCATCTCTGCTTAAAACCTGTTTGGGGTGGTTTTGAACTTTAGACTTTCTTATCCATAGTTAAATAACACTAAGTAAAATTATTTATCAGTCAGAAAAAGTATTTAGAGTCTATGCTTCACCACATTTTTATTCTCATAAATTGGGAAGTGGTAATTAAAAAGCACAGTTGGAGTCCAGAAAAATTCACAAAACCAGAGCATCAGATAATGGTGAGTTGTTTCCTACTTAGATTTCATGGGGAACACAGGTTCCTTTTCATTGCCTGTTGGTTTTCCTAACATTTGGCTCAGAAGGGGCTGCCAATCATGATCCCTTGCTCCTCTGGGTGGGAACAAAAGCAAAGAAAAGTCAAACAGATTCTGTTTTATAGGGGGAAAAAATCTTGACAAGAATATTTGTTCTTGACAAGAAATTAGAGCTGGTTCTTCAAAAGCAATGCCCACAGGAGATGACCAAATTTTCTGGCCACTGAGATTTCTGTTCTGATTTTTCAATGCTTCCTTCCATCTTTAAATGTTTTAATCAACATTTTTGCTGCTGTGACTAAAAGACCTGACCAGAACAATATTAGAGGAGGAAATTTTATTTGGGGGCTCACGGTCTCAGAGTTCCCTATCCATAGATGGCAAGCTCCATTCCTTAGTGCTCGAGGTGAGGCAGGACATCATGGTGGAAGACTGTGGTGGAGGGAAGCAGCTCACATGAAGATCAGCAAGCAGAGAGAGAGAGAGACTCCATTCACCAGATACAAAATATATACCCCAAAGTCACACCCCCAATGCCCCTTCAGCCACACCCCACCTGCCTTCAGTTGCCACTCAATTAATCCCATCAGGTCACAGTTTGGGTTAAGGCTCTCATAACTCAATCATTTTTTCTCTGAACCTTCTTGCATTGTCTCACACTTGAGCTTTTGCGGGACACCTCACATCCAAACCATAGCAATAACCCATAAGTAATCATTCCAATATATCTCTTTTACTTACTATAGTTTAATTTCTGTAGTTTATGCTCAAAGAAACTAGATGGTACAACCAAGAAAATATTCATCTTTTTCTGAATTGCTAATTATAATTATAAATAACATTGATTAAGAAGTAACTGTACACCAGGCACTGTTTTAAGTACTTTACATATACAAAATATGTGCTCACATGAATATGCATATTTTACAGTTGTATTGGCACTGAAGGATATACACAATAAAAATCTTGTTAATAAAGCACTACCAAATGTAGAGTTAGTAATTGACTAGGTACAGTGCGGTTGTTTATCTGTTTTTGTTTTGTTTTTTAAAAGAGTAACTTTGATAAAAAAGTGAACTGGGAAAGATTATGAACAAAACAGTTGAACAACTAAGGAAAATGACCTGTCTCTAATTCTCATCACAGTCTCCATCAGCATAAAAAGGACACAGGTTCCATATTCATTTTCATTTCTAGGGAGTATTATGTGCTTGGGGTATTGCGAAGAGTCATCAAAGAGAACTTCTGCCTTCAAGGAGCTTATGTCGAGTCCACTAGATGCTTCCCCTGATGCAAGCAATTTTAAGAAGAACAAGGAAGGTCACTAAGTAGACATTTGGTAAATTTTAAATAAGAACATTCAATATTGCAGTGTTTGCAACACATTTATTTATTCTTCATTTTATACATGAAGAGTATGAGGCTCAGAGAGACAAAGTAAGTTTTCTAAGGTCACAAAATTAATCAATGACTGAACTGATATTCAAGAATTGACCCAGGCTTTGTCCATGCAACAATGAGTAGGAACACTAAGTGGAACCGGTTGGGGTTGGGGGGCATGCAGGTAACAGGGAGAGATCTTCCAACCCCTGCAATGTAGGAAGACTTTAGAATGAAGTGGGGACCAAGCTTGGAACTTGAGAAGATTTTAAATTCCAGATGCAGAGGGGAGGTTCACTCCAGGCCATGGGAAGAACATGGATTCATAGGGGCTTAAACAAGAAGCTGTGAATAGGTAATATTTAGACTGATGGGTATCTTAAGGGAAAGCTAGAGAAATATTATAAGAAAAGTAGTTCAGGATCAAATCTTGGAGGACCTCCAAAGTTGGGATAAAGAAGTAACTCATCTTTATGGCAAATCCTTGGAAGATTTGGTCATCTGTTCATCAACATTAAATCTGAAGCCACATAATACATCATACTACCATATTTCAAAATACTTCATTAACTTGGACTCATAATGAATTTATGCTGTCACCTGTGCCTCCACATTTGGTTCAATTAAAATTCAAAATTGGCTTGCTCATTTTTTCCTCATTTATTCATTCTTCAAACATAAACAGTGCCAAATAGTTGATATTCAAATTGGCCCTATAAATATAATCATAAGAGACTCTCTCCTGCACTAGTTGAGGAGAAGAGCTGTAAAAGAAGGCAATTAGTGCTGAAATAAAGCTGTGGTACAGGATATTACAGGGACACAGGGAAAGCAGCCACTAATGACAAGCTTAAACAGTCTCCTAATTATCTAATCCAGATGGTCAGATAGCCCAATTGAGTGACCAAAAGTCAGTTTTAAATACGACATTGACTCATCCTTTTTAATTGGATCACAACTGTTGGTGGTCTCCATCATTTTGGATCAAGCATGGCAATGACCATAACAGTAGTACTCAGTGAGTGTGGGAGGCAGTGTTGGGACCAGGTTGAGCAAGTTCTTGGAAAACATGGCCACATGGTGCTTGCGTAAACTGTGCTGTTAATGTTCTGTTATCACATAAACATGCAGATATTTTATAGCTGGATTGGCACTGGAGGACTCCATCATTAGAAGTTCAGCCAGGAGCTCTTTTAAGAAAAGATGCAAGATGGCCCTATTACCTAGCACATCCTGCTGTCTTGATTTCAGCTGCTGTTTCCTAGCACAGGTTCTTTTGGATAGATGCAGTGTTGTGATGTGGATCTGGAGTGTCCCTCATAAAGCATGGTCCCCCATCCAGCAAGGCTCAGAGAATGGGCTGTTAGGCAATGATTGGCTTGTGAGAGCTCTGATCTCAACAGTGGATTAATCCATTGGATATATTAATAATTTGGATGAACTTACTAGGAAGTGGTAAAAACTATGGGGGAGATGGCTGATGGAAGTAAGTCACTGGGGATGAACCATTGGAAAACTCTATCTGTCCGTGGTCCCCTCCCCTCCTCCCTCTACCCTGTTTCCAGGTTGATATGAGTTAAGCAGCTTTCCTCTGCCATGCCTTCCTGCCATGATATTTCTGCGTTGGAGCTTGCTGACCATAGACTGGATCTCTGAAGCCGCGAGCCAAAATAAATCTTTCCTCCTCTAAATTGTTCTTTTCAAGTATTTTGGTTAAAGCAATAAAAAGCTGACTAATATATATATATATATATATACATATATATATATATATATAATTACAATTTATTCTGAATTCAAGGATTTTAACATCCTTCAGTTACTGGGGAAAATGTTAATTTTCAGGGTTTACTTTATTTCTCCTATTCTTAATAGCTGTGGATATAATTTTTTATGTCTATTTTAAAATTCATATGCCTCAGTTTCTTTTTCTCAAAAATGAAGTAATTACTCTAAAGTGGAAGTAATTACTCTGGTTTCATGGAGTTGTTTAATGAAATATTGCTTAAAAAGTACTTAATTCAAATCTCACATATAATTATAATTAGTAATAATAACAGAACTACAGACACCCACTGGAAAAATATCCCTCCAAATACCTGATCTCTAACCTCAACTAAGCTTACAACATGACTTGCATTTATGGTGTGATATAGCATCTCCCATTCTCCCCAGAATATATTCCAAGTGTTCCCCCATTCCCTTCGAGACCTCTCCCAACTCTTATGCCTCTTCTTGCAATAGACAAATTTGGTACCTCATGCTATGGAGTATTATTCAGCTTCTGTTCATTCTTGGTGATAGATTATATCTGGGTCCCCCTAAGAAACTTCTTTCCAGGTTCCATGGAGGAGGATCTTTTCTATCCAAGACCCGTTTCTCTGCTCATTCTCTCTATTTCACTACTTCCTGACTTCCCTGGGGCTTAAACTCACAATTATTTACATTTCTCTTTCACTTTGTTTGGTAATTTCAGCCTTTAAACTTACCAGGCTCTCTTTCACTATATATCTAACTTTTTGTCTTAATCTGTCTATAAGGAAAAGTGCCATCTAGATGCCACATGCTCAGACACACACACACACACACACACACACACACACACACACACACACAGAGGGAGAGAGACAGAGGTGCGATAGATGGGTAAGTGAATAGGTAGATAGACAAATCAGAAATGGGTGGATGGATGAGTGGATGGATATATGAGGGGATGGATGGATCTATGAATGGATAGATAGACATTTATTTATCTAAACTGGTTCTCTTCCTTGAACCTACAACACACTCTACCTAGGAATTCTCTCTTCTTCAACTCCCATTAACCTGTTAAACCTCTGTGACTCCTCTGAAAAAAACTGGCATTTTATGACTTCCTAATTGACAGATTCCTAAGGAATGTTTCAGTTCTCCTCTTAATTGCCTTTACCTACTGTTTAAAAGTGATGGCAATAGTGAACGTCTTCTATAGGTGAGGGTCCCTAAGTTACACCCCACAGCACAGTGAAAGGGTTTAGCGTGCAGGTTTTGACCCTGGGTTTAAATACCAGCTCTGCCACTTGATAGCTGTGAGACGTGAAGAACCTCTTGCTTTTTCTGCAATAATTTTCTCATCTGTAGAAGTGAAATAACGGCAGCAACTTCCTCAGAGAGTCCTTGCATAGATTAAATGTGTTTATTACAAAGAACAGTGTCTAGCACACGGTAAGTGCTAAGTAAAATCAGTTACTATTGTTAATTTTCTCTTTCACCATCTCATTAATAGAAATACAATCAAAATAAAGAATTCTAGTATGGCAAAGTGTGTATGAACATGCATATATGTATATTTACACATATGTGTATGAACACTGAATAAAAAAACTAGAAAACACAATTATTTTTAATTATGAACATACATATAGGTATATTTACACATACGTGTATGAACACTGAATAAAAAAACTAGAAAATATAATTATTTTTAATGCAGTTATAAAATTTAATTCAATAAAAATAATTTCTGAAATAGAAACTATGTAATGAGTACATGAAAAATTATCTAGGTCTAAAGTTCCAGGTTATATTAATAAAAACTTTAAGTTCATGAAGTGGTGGAATAAGGAGCATAAAAAGATTTTAAAGTTCTCATCTCACATTTTGGTCCAATAATTAGAAACTCAATATGGGTTTAAGATAAATTAGGTACACTCCTAATTTTTAATAAGAAATATTCATATATACCTTCCCCAAATCAGAGCATATTTCTTTCACCAATGAAAGAATTCAGTATATCTTCCTTTTCTTGTACAGACTTTACCCAGATATTTAATAGTACACTGTCATTTTTTGTCATTGTTTTCTTCTATAGTGCCCCCACCCAAATTTTCTTTTATATAAGCCCGAATGAATAGACCATGAGTAATTTATTCAGGACAGTTCAAGGGAAAAGAGTGGGCTTACGTCACACAGAAAACTACTTAGTAATTCCAGGTAAACACGTCACATCCCAGGAGTTTTTGTTGTTTTGACCCATCCTCCCCTGCCCATTTCTTCTTCTATAGCACAGTGTTTGAGGGCTCTCTTCTATTCCCCAAAAACTCATGTGTGAGACAATGGAAGAAAGTTTAGAGGAGAAACCATTGGGTTTTGAGAGCCTTAACCAATCGCTGAATTAATTCCATGATGGAATTAACTAAGTGGTGACCAAAGGCACGTGTGGTGTGGTTGGAGGAGGTGGGTCATTGGGGACATGCTTTTGGGGTATATATTTTGTATCTGGAGAGTGGGAACCTCTCCCTCTTCTTCCTGATCATCATGTGAGTCACTTCCTTCCGCCACACTCTTCTACCATGATGTTCTCTCTTACTTCATCTCTGAGGAAGGGAGCTGCTGACTATGGATGGAGACCTCTGACGCTGTAACCCCTCAAATAAACTTCTCTTGCCCTAAAATTGTTTGGATCAAGTCTTTTAGTCACAGCAGCAAAAAAGCTGATTAAAACAATAAACTTCCTGGAATATGTCTTCTGTTAAGAATATAATTTTTCATGGCATTAATCTATAATACATATGCATAAGATACATATGTGTAGATGATGAAAGCTTATCAGGAAAAATAACTCCACATACACATGTGCATTATATATGTGCCCCTGCTTTGTCTATACATATACACATGCACATATGTATGAAAGACAGGAGGAAGAGCAAGATGTAAATGCTGGTTGTCTCTGAGTGGTGAGATTGCACATCATTATTTTCTTTCTTATAATTTTCTCTAATTTCAAACTTTTCTGTGAGGCACATATTGTTGTTCCTAAAAAGACATTCAGATTTAATACATGCTCTGAGTTCACCTGGCACATCCTGTCCTCGTGTGAGCCTGCCCATCCTCCCTGTAGCTGCAGGTTGGTGCTTGATGCTGAGCACAAGACCTGCTTCTGCTTTATCTACCAGCCCTCTCTGACCTGTAGCTCAGGCCCTCATAACACCAAGCAGGGGGTCTCCTGCACACCCAAAGCACATTCATGTCTCTATGCATACATGGTTTTCCTCCCCCTGGCTACCTTCCTTCCTTCTTCCACTGCATAGCAGACACTATCCCCACAAGGAACCCCAGGGTGCAGCCTTCCCTGGGACCCCACTGTATTTTACAATTGGAAATGAGGCATTTTGTGCTCATGTCTAGCCTCTCTTCTAGACTATAAACTCCCTAAGGAGTCATTCTTACTTATCTTCATTTTAATAGCTTCTAGAACATTCTTCTAACAGAATGCAAGCTGCAAAAACTGAACTAAATTCAAGTTGCACTGGTGAAAGATTTTTAAGCCATGGGTGACTGTATAGGGTGGGAGACTCTAGCATGGTCTTTCTTTCCATTCTGTACGTATTCAAGAAACTACTTCAGCTAAATATTGAAACAGTTGGAGCAGCAAGCACCAAGGCCTAAACATATCTGTTTTCGCAGAGATAAACCAGATAATACTCATTGAAAATAACAAGAGTTCCTGCCATTAGTTTTATTATGACCAGCCTGTGGAGAGTTGGGAAGGATGTAATAAGTGAATGAATGGAATTTGAAACTTCTCTTCCCAGTGTACTTAGGAGAATATCCTTAGCCAAAACTGCTGAGTACGAATAAAATACTTTGCTGCTCTTTAAATCACCCTAATCTTGAAAGCAATTAACCGTGCTTTGATAATTGAATTGATTTTTCCTTCCTCATTGAGGAGCACTGACATCAACTGGGGAACCGTAGAAAAATCTCTCGAATATCATTAAAAATTAACTTTATTGAACAGCTAAGCATGTATTTCAAATAATTTTTTAAAAAGTGAATTTACAAAACTATGTAACAATTAGAAAAAAATATTAAACTCAGCCAAGTGTGGCTACTGCCTTATAATGCCATAGTTAAAAAGAAATGAATGATTCTGGACACTTTCTTTTTTAATAAAAGGGAAAGATAGAGTTTTGGGGGGGGGCAACATTCATATATTGAAGGGTTCAAACTTTCCAGCACAATTGGCTTTGGAGTGAGACAAAGATGGACAAGTTTCAACAGAATGACGTTGCTGGAGGGATCTGGATGGTTAAAGTGGATGGTGATTATGGACCTAGCCTTACTACTAGAAATGCTTAACTATGCACATAGAAATCATCACTGCACTGGACCTAAGTGATATGCCACAGAAGTTACTTTTATTTTTGTGATATTATGGATACTACAGAGAATGTGACTTGACACATTCTCACACTCAGGATTGACAAGTGGGTTCTTGGCAGAATTGTTCATCCTGGAAGAGTCTGCTGCTCCTTGGGTCACCTCCTAACTCCCCTGGGTTCATTGAAGTCCACTTGGAATGATGTGTGGTACACTTTCAACATACCTCCAGCTTGCAATGGTTTCTTGTCTGTTTCTTAACAAAACATTCTTCCATTGATTCAGAGTTTGGAAAACCAGGGGCTAGGGAGATAGCTCAGTGATAGAGCTCTTGCCTAGTATGCACAGGCCCTCAATTCAGTTCCCAACATTCAAAGAAAAAAATCAGAAAACCAGGAAGTTTCTGCAAATAGACTTTCTTGTTCATAGAAACTCACCATAATAATTTGTTTCCAGAATCTCAGCTCTAAAACACCAAAGAAGTCATGAAATACTTTATTGATAGCAAAGTATGATCTTAGGGTCAGTTTTGATGCTAAAGATAGTTTTGAAATGATTTTCTTTGGATATGGGTGGTCTTCATGGCATGAAATTTTCATTCATATTATTGAACTGGCCAGATTCCCTGATGCTCAATGATTGTAGACAAATAAATATTTGCTATATGAATATTAAAAAATCACTCTCTAAAAAATCAAATTGCATGGTTGCTGAATATAGAAATATACATTAAGGAATCTAATTTAAATTACCAAAATTAAGTGATAATTTCCTCAATTAATTTTATAAAAGAAAGATATAATTTAGGGCAAACTCTTTAATTGCAGGATATCTTTCAGGACTGGGTCAAAAACATTTGAATATTTATACTCGATTTTTAAAATGAATGTTCCTCTTCATTGAAAAAAAAATGCATCTAGCAGAAATTTATTGGGCATTTACTCTATACCACACGCTCATAACTACCTAGGAAGGAAAGATAAAGGAAGCAATAAGAGACATTCATTGCATCCAGGTATGTGCTAGAGAGGCCATAGGGTCAGCAGACATGACCATCAGCTCCACTATTTGCCTTGACCTTCGGCACATTATTGCACCTGCTTATCCTCAGAATCAGCATCCATAAAATAAATATAACAAAACTTTACCTTATAGGACTGCATGTAGAATAAAATGGAATCATGTATCTAAAGTATTTCACATAATACCTGTGCATGGAACTTAACCAGTGAGGGCAAATAGTACCCCACTGAACATAATCACCATAACAATTGATACTCCCTTCTCTCTACCTTGGACCATCATTTTCTATGATGCATTAATTCTCTGCTCTGTCACTATTTAAGCATTCAATACTTCTGCCATTTGAAAGAAATTTTGCCTTAAAACCACTTTTCCTTTCAACTGCTATCTCATTTCTCAGCTTCTTGTTTTTAACTAAAGCCTTCAAAAGAGGAGCAGTCAGGCCATAGGTGTAAGCTGTGGTTGGGTTAAGAAAAGAAGTAGAACACGGAAGAAAGAAATTGAAGGTGACCTCAGAAGTTGGAAAGACCTCTTGTGGTCTTGAGTAGGCAGAATTAATATTGTCAAAATGGCCACATTACCAAAAGCAATATACAGATTCAATGCAATTCCCATCAAAATACCAATGACATTCTTCCTAGAACTAGAAAAAACAATCATTAAATTTATTTGGAAGAATAAAAAAACCCAGGATATCAAAAGCACTTTTGTATAAGAAAAGTGATACAGAAGATATTACAATGCCTGATCTAAAATGGTACCACAGAGTTACTGTCACAAAAACAGCATGGTATTGGCATAAAAACAGACAAGAAGACCAACGGACTAGAATAGAAGACACAGAAACAAACCCACATACTTATAGACAGCTAACACTTGACACAGGTGCCAAACATATGGTTGAAAAAAGACAAACTTTTAAACAAATGGTGGATATCTTTATGTAGAAGAATGAAATTAAGTCCCCATCTTCCACCCTGCACAAAACTCAATATCAAAATGGAGCTGAGACTTAGGAATTCGAAACTTTAAAATGGGTAGTAGAAAATGTAGGGTCAACACTCCATCATATTGGTGCTAATACTGACTTCCTTAACAAGACCCTCAAAGCACAAGAAATAAAACCAAGAATCAATAAGTGGGATCCCATCAAACTAAAAAGCTTCTGTACAGCAAAGGAAATGATTAAGAGCATGAAGAAAGAGCCTGCGAAATGGTAGAAAATCTTGGCCAGTTACTTCTTCAATAGGACATTAATATCCAGAATATGCAAAGAACTCAAAAAGCTTAATACCAAAAAAATAAATAAATAATTAAAATAAATAAAAAACCAAAAATACTCCCAAATAACCCGATCAATAAATGGGCAAAAGAACTCAACACTTCTTCAAAGAGAAACACAAATGGTTAACAAATATATCTCTAGCAATCAGGGAAATGCAATTAGAAACAATAGTAAGATTTCATTTCACTCCAGTCAGAACAGTAATTATCAAGAATATGAATAGTAATAAATGCTGGTGAGGATGTGGGGGGAAAATACACTGATGTTGGTAGGACTACAGATTAATTCAACCACTATTGGAAAGCAGTATGGAGACTTCTCAAAAAACTAGGAATGGAACCATCAAATGACCCAGTAATTATCCAAAAGAACTAAAATCAGTATGCAATAGCAATACAGTCAGTACAATGTTTATAGCAGCACAATTCACAATAGCCAAATTATGGAATCAGTCTAGATGCCCATCAATAGATGAATGGATCCAGAGAACGTTGTACATACATACACGTAAGGATGTTTTACTCAGCCATAAAGAAGAATGAAATAAGGACATTTGACACTAAAAGGAAGAAAGTGGAGAAAATCATGCTAAGGGACATAAGCCAGATTCAGAAAATCAAGGATCAAATGTTTGCTCTCACATGTGGAAGTGAGAGCAAAATGAGAGAAAAAAGGGTTGGGGATTGGATATCATAAATATGTAGGGAAGATCAGTGGAGTAGAAGTAGGAGAAGGAGAGAGAGGGAGGAAGGGAAAGGAAAAGAAATAAGGAAAGAATCTAACAGAATCACGCTATAGACATATAAATGTGCCAAAGAAAATTTCACCTTTATGTGCATGTAGAAAGTACCAACCCAAAATAAATAAATGAAGGAGTGAACAGAAAATCAGTAGATTAGAGGAGGGAGAATAGGGGGAGTGAGGAGGGGAGGAAAAGGGAGGGGGAATGGGGATCGAAATCAAATTCCTTGCATGTATAATTTTGTCAAAAGGAACCCAAATACTTTTCCCATGAGGCTCACCCCCTTAGGTAGCTAGACTTTGAGGACTTGATCCCTCTTCTTCAAACATGTGCTTAAATGTTGATTTCCTGTTCTTTATATTCTTCTCCTATGATGTTCTCTTTATATATTTGTATTTATTTATTTTTACATAGTTCCTGTCACCTAGCCTACTAAATGACTTCCTCTTCTATTTGGTTCATTTCTGAATGCCCCCAAGAGCATGACAACTTCATAGGGGTAGGGATTGTTTTCTGCTTTGTTTATTCCTGTGTCCTCAGTATCAAAGAGGGTAACTGGCAGATAATATATACTCATCAAAACTTGTGGAAAATATATATTATGTATTCATCAAAACTTTTGGAAAAAATGAATAAAGTAACTACAATAATAAAATGTTTTTAAAGATGAAAAAGATGTCACTTTGCCAAGTCATGTATCTCTGTCATGAATTTGTAAAACATGATTCTAAGTTTGCCTGGAATTTTATGTTCAATTAATTAAAATAGATACTGCAGGATCTGTCTTGTGTTGAAGTGTTTTGCGTTGTTTTTTTTAAGAAGTATAGTGGAAAGAAAAATCTTTTTTTCATATGAGGACTTTAAGAAATATTATGAATGACACCTCACATAAGCAGTGACTTTCTCATTTCTGGAAGTACCATATGCAGAAGTGGAACAGCCACTTACCAATGATAAAGCAGAGGGAATCATCATACTAGGGGATTAACCAGATGACCGACTCATGGTCCCTTCTTATGTTGACCTAATGACCCAGCTAATCAACCAGGAGTCAAGTGCACATATATTACCTTTCCAGCTCTGCAAAGGAAAACTTGGACCAAAGGAGGAGACTAAGTTCGATCTTCCATTTTCAAGTCAAAGATGAGAATTTTTTTTGGATTGTGGAGTCCTGGCTGAAATTGAGCTTGACTTTTGGCATTTTAATCCCTAGGAACATCCTTAAAGATGTACCTTCAGTTCTAAGGAGTCAACCTTCTTTCTTCCTCTAGGACTGGAGAGAGAATAGAAGGAAGATACAGAAGGATCCCATTCTCAACACATTTTAACACAAACATCACTACTGTCAGGAAGGCTGTTTCTTTTTTTCTTTTCTTTTTTTTTGTACCAGGGATTGAACCCACGGGTGCTTAACCACTGAGCCACATCCCCAGCCCTTTTTATTTTTATTTTGAGACAGGGTCTTGGTAAGTTGTTTAGGGCTGTACTAAGCTGCTGAGGCTGGCTTTGAACTTGTGATCCTCTTGCCTCAATCTTCCAAGCCTACTGGATTACAGGCATGCACCACCACACTTGGCAAGAGGGTTTGTCTTTAGGGACACCAAACCTTGTGAAAATGACTTTTCAAACCTTCAGTGACCACGTTTAACCTGATCTGGGTATTGCCTATAGGGGATGCTCTTCTGGGCCTCCATTTTCTGACTAGGATACAGAGAAAAGAAACAGAAGGCTTGACCACGTCATTTCATTAGAGAAAGGTAGCTATTCTAAAGAGTGTGTTGATTTAACCAAGACAGACTGTTGCTGAGGTAGTAGGACCAGCATGATTCCCAGCATGGGTCAGAGAGTCAAGTGTTAAAAACTATTGCACAGCTGACTCAGAGAGCAGTGGACAATAGAGCTCCAGACTCCAGTGTGTGCAGATGGGGAAGGCACATCATGGAATTTCAGTTACCTGACTTGAAAATAAAATGAAATCCATCTCCCTTCCCCGTGCACCTTATTACAGAATTCTGCTTTATTCCTTCTGCTTTTTATAACAATGGGAGGTGTCAAAATGAATGATGTCGAAGTGGTTATTGGAAAAGTGCCATGTAGTACATTTGTGTGGTATTGTTAAAATGTAAATCAAGTCAACTTCATTAGAATGCTTAGTAGTTTCAAAATCAGGCAAGAGTCCTTTCCTAGGCTAGTTCCCAGCTGGAAGAGTAGTTTCCCCTGCACAGCTGTCCCTGTTACTAACTCTTTGAGGCAGAGATGGCATTTGAATAGAGATTTGAATATATTGAGCAAATGACAACTATTCTCAGTACACATTTTATGTCAGTTTTCCACATTAGGAAAATAAATTTTGTTCATTCAACTGACCTTGATAAAAATGTGAACTCTGGCAGCATGGGGTGTTGTGGAAACATGAGTGGCTGTGCTGTGATTGTATAGCTGGGGCCTTGAATTTCAACTAGGCCGAGCAGTGATCCTGGGTCAGGCAGCCTTAGGTTCCATACTACAAAGGGAGGCAGAGCTTTCCTCCGACTTGCTGGAGCCGTCCAGCCTGAGAGCAGTTATCTGTGGAGCTGCTGGGGCCAGCATTGTCAGGTTCTGACACTTGGTTTAAAAAAATAAGTGTATCTCCAGCTTGATTGACAACACGGTCACAGAAGTCACTTGGTCCAACAGCTGGGACATATACACACACTCACACATACATGTGCACACACACAGGACAGGGACTGATGAATGAGACATAGAAACACAGGATAGATTTGGCACAGGATAAAACTTGACTTTCAAGTTATTAAAGTCAAGTTTAAGAGAGAAAGAATGCTTATTGGCATCAATGGTGCAGAAGAAGGTCAAGGGGTAGAAAACATTAAAATCAGGGTCTTGTATTTGACATTTTGATCATCATTGACTCTAAAATGGGCTGATGTACCATGGCTGCTGCCTGCTTCCTATATGATACACAAATTAAGAATTTTTTTTTTACATTTTAAAATATATCATATTTGATAGTGATAATGGTTGCTATAATAGTGGATGACTTTGCATCCTGATAGGTAATCCTAAAACACTTATCAGATGGCCCTTTACAAAATAAAAAGTTTATTATTCCTGCACTAAAAAGATATTTTACTGACATAAAGAGGGAATCTGAAGAATCTGGAATCTCTTTTTTAGCAGAGGAGAAACTAATCTGGCTGTCTCACTACTCAGTGATGAAATTCAGATTCCTATATCACGGCTATTTCTTGGGGAGTCTTTTACATATGCTGATGCCTTGGTCCCAACCTCAAGGTACATCTGGTTTAAAAACTGGTTGATCTGGTATTTTCTAAAATCAAATAGGGTTGAGTGTAAGTGTGTTCTGCTTCTCTTAGAAAGTCAGCATCTGGAGTTGAATGGAAGGAGTTTGGAGCAAACTTTGCTGGATCCATTAAAGATAGTTTTATTATGTTCTCCATCTACAGACAATGGAAAGGTGGGAAGTCAGTCTGTCAATCAACAACTGATTACTGAGTGCCTATATGGTATAGGACACAGCAGAAGGACAACAGGGTGAGATATCTTGGGAATGCGGTGAAGCTAGAGAGTATATTTGGCCCAGGAGTCTATTTGTAACAGAGTTAACTAAGGTTAGGAAAGATATGTATGTATGTATGTACGTATGTATGTATGTATGAATGTATGGTATGAATGTATGGTATAGATATGTATGTGTGTATAGTATGGATGGATGGATGGAAAAATAAATGACTGACTGCTGATAGATGAATGAAGTTCAGAGGAGTTAAAGGACTGGAGATGACTGAGAAGGGAAGAGAAGATTAAGTACATGTGAGAAAAATAAGAAAAAGGAAGTGTGATAACAGAAAAGGACTTTCCAATTATACCTTACTTTATTTTATTTTTTTTACAGACTGCATTTTGATTCATTGTATACAAGTGGGGTACAGCTTTTCGTTTCTTTGGTTGTGTATGATGTAGATTCATACCATTCATGTAATCACACATGTACGCAGGGTAATGATGTTTGTCTCATAGCCCCCTCCCTCTCGCTACCTTCTACATAATCTATAGTTCCTCCATTCTTCTCTCAACCCCCACCCCCATTATATATCATCAACCACTTATCAGGGAAAACATTTGGCCTTTGGTTTTTTGGGGTCGACTTATTTCACTTAGCACGATATTCTCCAATTTGGTCCATTTATCTGCAAATGCCATAATATTATTCTTCTTTATGACTGGATAATATTCCATTGTGTATATATACCACAGTTTATTTATCCCTTCATCTGTTGAAGGGCATCAGATAGAGCACTTATCTCCAAAATTTATAAAGAACTTACAAAACTTCACACCCAAAATACAAAGAACCCAATCAATAAATGGGCCAAGGAACTGGACAGACACTTTACAGAAGAAAACATACAGGGGATTAATAAATATATGAAAAAATTTTCAACATCTGTAGTAATTAGAGAAATGCAAATTAAAACAACTCTAAGGTTTCAACTTACTCTAATTAGAATGGCTATAATCAAGAACACAAACAATAATAGATGTTAGCATGGATGTGGGGAAAAAGGCACACTTTTACATTGCTGGTGGAGTTGCAAATTGGTGCAGCCACTCTGCATAGCATTATGGAGATTCCTTAGAAAACTTGGAATGGACCCACCTTTTGAACCAGCTATCCCACTCCTTGGCTTATACCCAAAGGACTTAAAATTAGCATACAGTAACACAGCCACATCAATGTTTATTGCAGCTCAGTTCACAATAGCTAGATTGTGGAGCCAACCTAGATGCCCTTCAACAGATGAATAAATAAAGAAACAGTGGTATACCTTACTTTAGAGAAGATTCAGGTCATGGCAATATCTTTGATTGTAAGCTTTTAATCTATTAAGGAATACTATTTAATTTTTTCCTGTTTTCTTTTAATCACTGACTCTGCAATAGTGATTTCCTCACCATTTTTCACAGTCCCTATTACTTTTCTGTTTCATCTATCAGAAAATCTGTATTATTTTATGTTAATGTTCCTACATTAAAGTATGTTCCATTCAGATCATAAATAACTGGAATAAATTTGTAATATCTTTGTAAATGGAGACTTTTTTAAAATATGCAAAAACATGGATTTGCAATGCATTTTCAGAAGATCCTTACAAACCTTTAAAGAAATCTCCCAATAGCCAGAAAGCACAGCTCTTCATAGAGTTTTGCATAGCAATGAACTACCTGTCAGAGAGGGCAGCCAAGAGTTGAAGGAACACAGGGCTCACAACATAGAAAGAATTTTCCATTTCTATTAAAATTAAGTTTCTTTATTCATGGTCTGATTTCTTCTAGGCTTTGATGCCTCTGGGAATGATAGGCCACTTGATTAAAACAGTTGTTCAATTTTTCTTTCTAAAGATGGTGTACTGGGTAAATTTAGAAGGAACTGTATCCAGAAAATACAGCTTTGTTACCTGCTTACAGCCACCCCTTGGTATACAAGAGGGATTGGTCTTAGGGCCTCTAAAGATAACAAAATCAGTGGGTGCTAAAGTCCCTTTATGAGAATGGTACAGCATTTACAAATGACTGGTCACATACTCCTGAATAATTGAAATCATCTAGATGACTTAATCCTAAAGCAATGCAAATGCTATGTAAGTTGTTATACAGCATTGTTTAGGGAATAAATATAAGAAGAAAATAGTCTGGACATATTTATTACAGACAGTTACCCCTCACAATTTCCAGTTGGAGATTGGTTAAAGCTGAGGATTCAGAATCTGCAAACACAGAGGGCTGACTGTATTTTTTTTTCTGGGAAGAAATTACTTTTCCAGCATATTATTTATTATAAGAATAATATGCACCAATTATAATAAGCCAAAAAATGAAAATGTAGTTAGTCCCCAGAGCTGGGGTGTGGATCAGGGGTAGAGCACTTGCCGAGCAAATGCAAGGCCCAGTGTTCAATCTCCAGCACCAGAAGCTTATGTAATCTACACTCGCTTCCTTTAAAGCTGCCAGGATCGAGTGATGACCAATCCAGAGACTCAGCCCCTACTAGTGAGGATCCAACAGGGCAGCCTGCAGACTGGAACCTGCCATCCCTGTTCACAGCCCAGCGTAATGACTTCCTGCAAAACTGGGGCAAATGATCTAGCTTTTCTTTGACTCAGTTGACAGGCAAAAAGTGGGGACATAAAAATATCACATAAGGAATATTACACTGATTAAGTCAGCAATAGCATGCATAGCACTTAGTAAGGGACCAATGAATGGAAGTTATTTGTATTATTGCTTATTGGATGTTATTATTATTACTGCTCTGATGGGAAGTACAAAAGGGACAAGACTGATTCTTTGTAACTGGGGATCCGAGTATATGCAAATTGTATCAAAGACAGCAAGCGATTAATAAAAAAAACTGTTTCTGTAGGCCCAGTGTCACATGGCGACAAAGCACGTCACAGTCACTGACTCTTAAAATAGACAAAATCATTCAATATGACTTCCCTTTTGTTTGCTTTTTTAAGTCATGATAAAGAGCATCAATAAAATTATGGGCAAAATTTAAAATAACTTTATCAAAGCATAATTCCATATAATGAAGTTTATCCATTTTACATATCTAATTAAATTATTTTTCAAGAAATTTACTGAGTTATGGAACAACATCTGGGTTTAGAATATTTGCATCACCTTAAGAATCCACCTCTGCCTGTTGGGTTATGCTCAGTTCCTACCCTCACCCCAGGTATCCTTAACCTGCTTTCTGCCTTTGTGGTTACTTTTTCTGGACATTTCATAGCAACAGGTCATACAATATGTGGACTTTTGAGTCTGTCTTCTTTCAGTAAACGTTTTTAAGATTCATCCACGATACAGCATGTATCTATATTTGTTCCTTTATATTGATGAACACATTCCATTGTGTGGATATACCATCATGGACATTTAGGTTGTATATACCTTTTGCATCTATGAATAATCTAACTATGAACATTCATGTACACATTTTTGGGTGAACATGTTTTCATTTTTGGGGAGTAGATATACAAGAATCACATGATAAATTTGCTTTTTAAAAAATTGAAATTTTACTTATTTGCTTTTGACTGACATATAATAAATGTACATACTTATGAGGTACAATGTGATATTTTGATTTTCATGTACATTGGATAAGAATCAAATCAGAGTAATTAGCATTTCTTTTATCATTTCTTTGTGGTAAATATATTCAAATCCTCTCTTCTAGCTATTTTGAATTATACTATGCATTACTGTTAGTTATCTTCACTCTATGGGCCATATAACACTAGGATTTATTCCTCCTGACAGTGAATGGGGAGAAATTGAGCAATGGTATAATATTATTGTTATATTTACACTTTTAAATAAACTACTAAACTTTTTTTCCAAAGTGACTGCCCCCTTTTTTACATTCCCACCAACAACGTATGAAGGTTCTACAGGCATAACTTTATAAGGTCCAAAGAAAAAAATATTTAAAAAAATACAAATTCAAAATGTTGAATTTTCATTTGTGCATTAATTATCGTCTATGACTCCCCTTTAATGAGGGACAGGGGTGGAATCCTTTCTGGTTTCCTAGCATTATCATTTTCCACATTTATTGTTTGTTAAGATTGGAGTGCCAATACCTCATTCAGTCCTGCTAATTTAAAGAAAATCACCCCATACTCCCCAAGTCCTAGCCACCCCAAGAGACTATCAGAAGTGAAAAAGAGCATTTCACGCATGGGAATTCACTCCTGGGGTATGGCGAGAGAAGAGTTAATGCAGTTTGTAACAATTATTGACTACAAGATCTGCAAATGATTGCATAAAATTTCTAAAATATGCCTGCGAGCTTTTGTTATTGATGCGAAGCCCCTAGGGGTGCGCATATGGGTTTAAGTGTCTAAACTGTTTTATTAATTAAATTGCTATGATTTACCTCTCCCAAGTTAGCATTTACTGTTTATGAAACAGCCCTGTAGTTAGAAAATGACGTACCAGTGTTACTTGTTTACTTCGTGGGTGAAATATTACACACATACACACACACACAAACACACACATTTTCCTGACCAACCCTCACAGGCTACTTTATTTCTAGTCCAATTAATAGGCAACCTCCAGTGGTGCATTAAATTGCTTTTAAGGGGGCGGGGTGATGGCTGAGAAGTTCATTGTTCTTGCTGAGGTGTGTGATAGCATCATGGTTGTTTGTTTTCCCTCTAGAGAAAAAAATTAAAACCACCAGATTTTATTGCAAAATGTATGATTACACGAATGGTATGAATCTACATTATGTACAACCATAGAAACGAAATGATGTACCTACCCCATTTGTGTACAATGAATCAAAATGCAGTCTGTAAAAAATTAAAAGCTAAATAAAAAAAAAATAAAAAAATCTGCCTAGAACTCTCCTGAGATACCCACTGAGTCCTTAAACTGTATACCTATTTTATTCATATGGTGTCTTATAAATATCACTCTCCATTTGAAGGCACCAGCATAGCTAGAAATAAATAATACAAATCACCCATGCTTGATAGAAAATGCTTCCACAGAGCTGTTGTTGAGGAACTTTTTGATTGCCTTTATTTTATGCCTATTGATTCATCCCACCAGTGTATGGTAGATACAAACCATGTACTGGGGCTGAATCCAGTATTGGATATGTTTTTATCAGTTTTCTCAACTGTGGGCAATATCTGACTTTTAAGTATGTCAGATTATGATTAAGTCTGATTCAAGCATGTCAAACGATTACTGAACTTCAGTTGGGAAGAACTTGGGGGGGTTATATATTCTCACTTTCCATATATAGGTGTGTTCCATATATTCTGTGTTTTTATGAATCAATCATCTTTGCCATTTTATCCCTTTACTTAGAGGTACTGGACACAGTGGATCCCCTTACTGCTGGCATTACAAGACCAGAGGGTACTCGAAACCACGGATAGTCCCCATCCCCACGTACACTCTGTTCCTCTACAAACATATCTATGATAAGGTTTAATATATGAAGTAGGCACTGTAAGGGGTTATTGACAATAACTAATAGTAAAATATGACAATCATAACAATAGATTGTAATAAAAGTATTTAAAGCTTATGAAATTTTTATTTATGTAATTTTCCTTTGATTATTTTTAGACTCTGGTTAATTGTGGATAACTGAAACTGCAGACAGCAAACTACAGATAAGGGGGAACTACTGTAATTTTCAGTCTCTATCAGAGACACCCAGGGTAAAATGGAATAATAATATTTAAAATATTTTAACACAGGGAAAAATATTTTTCTGTGCATACAGAATATTAATTTAGTTAATGATCTAAAGGTGCTTTATGTAAGAAGTTTGCTCTGTTCCCATGACCGAGTGATGTATTCTGATTGCAGAGAACTAGACCATATTTGGGGGGCAGAATGAAGTAAAAGAGTAGCAGATAGTATAGGTTTAGCACAGTACTATACGTACAGGTGTTTTACGCATTTTAACTCACCCAGTTAAAAAATATTTGTACAGAACCTAAGCTATATTCGGTAGTCTACTATGTGCTTAAGCAGATGCAAAGGTTTAGAAGCACAGTCTGCCTTTGGGAAACCCAGAGTTAAGTAAAAGAAATGCTCTGTTCACAACTAATAAGCAAAGTGGTAGTTTGAAAAGAAAATAGGATTTCAGTAGAAATCCCTTGTTTTCCTGGGGTGACCAGGAAAAGCAGTGTTAGAGTTGAGTTTTGACCAGTAGGGAGAATTTTAAGAGATGGGAATCTTTAAAGATAAGCAATTTTAGTGGAAGCGTAGGGCATGTACAAAGGCGCCAAAGTTGAGAAACCCACTGTCTATGATGATTGCATATGAGAAATTAAATAAAAAGCTTTCCAACTTTCTTCTGTGTGGACCCAAAATGCAGAGAATATTCTTTGGATTGCAATTGTTCTTTAAAAGTCTTCTGAGAAAAGTAAGCTTCCAGGGCTTGCAGGGTCAGTACCCTGTCATGACGTTTCTGATTTCATACTAAAAGGAAGTTACGAATGCGCCAGCAGCCGAAGCACCCATCTTGTGATGGCATGAGGTGGGTAATGAAGGTGAAGGAGAGCAAATGCCTCACAGCAACTAGTCAACAATCCTGGCAGATGGGGGCAGAGGGAAGAAAAGAGCCAGCCGCAGAACAGTGGATGTGCACCATGTCGATGTAGTAATTAGCCTTTAAATGTGGAAAGCAGAGCATGAAATTCTTTAAAAGCAATTTTAACAAATAAAAATGCAAGATTCATAACTTAGTAAGCTTTTATGAATAAATGTGGGAAATACGCATACCTTCATATTTACTTGTGTAGTTGTCCCTCGGTAACCATGGAGTGTTGGTTCCAGGGTCTCCACAGATATCAAGATCCACAGACACTCGAGTCCCTTATGTAAATATAGTGTCTGCAAGTGATCTACGCACATCTTATGTATGCTTTGCATCATCTCTGTATTACCCATAATGCTTAAGACAAGGTAAATGCTTTGTAAATAGTGATTATATTGTATCATTTTGAAAAAAATGACAAGGAAAAAGAACCTGTAAATATTCAGTAAAACACATTGCTGTCCTGAATATTTTTGATGCTCAGTTGACTGAATTCTCAAAAGGGGAAACTATGGATATGGAGGGTCAACTGATTGTGCAAAAATGAACTTGAAAGAAAAACACAAAACCAGTATGTGTGTGTGTGTGTGTGTGTGTGTGTGTGTGTGTGTGTAGGTAAGAAATTTTTAAAGGGACAGGCATGGGGAAGGTGTGTTTTCACTGAACACACAATTTTATGTCCATGAATCCCTTGAGAATGTCATGCACATGCAGACCATAATTCAAGCATGACTGGAGCATGTCTCAGTTTCCTCACCTATCTCACAAGTTCCTAGGTGATGGTCAGATTCTGGGTCTCTGGACCAATGGTGTAGAAAGACTACACCATTCAGGAAGTCTGTGGATGCCCTGAGTATTAGACAGTACCAAGGGATGACTCTACCTTTCAATGACATGATAATGGCTATAGAGAGCCCTCAGGGTATACAATAAAGATGAAAAGACAGGAGGTTTGGGACAAAGTGACAAAGTGAAACAGCAAACATTCTAGATGAAACAATTCTGGCAAAATATTGATAATTACTGAATCTGTGTCCTGGGTATATTTTGATTCATCATATTATTTTATTTTATTTATTTTTTTTTTTGAAATTTTTCATAGCAAAATTTTCAAAGTTGTTTATGATCTCCACTTCTAGCCCACAAAAATAATCTTCCATAGGGTTCTCCACGATTCCCATCCACAGACTCCAGGTTAGGATTCAGGTCTTGACTTTTGTGCAAACTTTGACACACTGGACACTTCCACCATCCTGAAACATGCTTCCCTTGTGTGTGTTGTGGTCACCACATCCCTCCATCTTCCCTGTCACCTGATCCTCTCAGCTCTGCTGCTGCTCACCCTCTATCTGACCTTCTAATATTGGGGATCCTGGGCTCCACGCGGGATCCAGTGTTCCTCCTGCTCCATCATCTTTCTCAGTGTCCCACTGAGCTCAGTGACCCTACCCTCTAATGGCTCTGAGGTGTCTTCAGCCCAGACTTCTTGAGTGAGTTCTAGACTCACAAACCCAGCTTTCTGATCCAAACTCCCACTCACAGATTCTTAAAGCCCTATATGTCCAAAATGGTGCTTTTGATAGTTTTCCTGAGCCTGTTCTTTTTCTGCATTTCTAATTTTTGAATGCATACCACCTTTTTTTTTTTTCCTGTGGCTAATAACACAGTGCCACAGACTGGGAAAATTATTTTGGTTCACAATTCTGCTCTAAGGCTGGGCGCCACGTCTGGGAGTTGTGCCGGTAGGTCCCAAGGCTGTGAAGGGCATCACCTTGCAAGAGGGGAGAAGCTTGTGTGTGTGTGTGTCTCTTCTGGTCTCCACCTTGATGATCTTTTGAAATTATAATTGCCCCCCAACGTCCCTCCTCTAAGCAGCACACTCACTTTAATTTCCTCCCTCTTAATTTCTCACAATGAGGATTAAATTTCAACATGAGTTTTGGAAGGGACAATCCATACTGAAACCACAGTAACAGTCCACTCACCTGCTCATTCCAGGTTCAAGGTCTCATAACCCTAATTCTTTTTCATACCTACCACCCAGCCTATCAATCACCAAGTTTGTCCATTCTACTTGCAAAATACTTTTCAAACATGTCCACTTTGGTCAAACTCCTGCTACTACTATCTCTCATTTTGACAAATAAGAAAGTCCTGAGAGATCTCCATAGATTTCATGGATCCCCACCCTCCACTTGGTAACTAGTATGACCTTGTAGAAACATGTAAAGGTTTAATGCTTCTTTCCTTAAAAACCTCCCCCTTTTATCCAATGTCCAAAGTCCTTGCTACAGTCCAAAGACCCCACTGACCTAACTGCATCATCTTATACCATTATATCTCATCGTATACCATTATCCCCCTTGCCTACTTATTAACCAGTGGTTATATTAAATTCTAGTCCTTCGAGTTTTAGCTTAAATGAGCCTTCAACAGTCTTATCAGACCTGCCAGAAAAATGCATCTCCATTTTGCATTTTCCTGGTCTTCTGTAGTTTTCCTTCATAACGTTAAACACAAATGCATTTGAATCATTTTTTATGTCATTACAAGTTTACTGTCAGTCTCCTTCACTAGACTAAAGGCTCCAGGTCCTTTTCCTGGTGTATAGTATCCAACCCATGGATAATCTATCCCATAAAGATAGAGACTATAACTGTCAGAACACAGCATTTAGTAGGTGTTCAATAAATTGTTAAAACTATTTTTTAATATTGATGTTCAAATTAAATATTGGAAACTGAATTTAAATGTTAGCATTGCAAACTTGATACTGTCTTCTACAAAAGCCAATAGCAATAGTGAACTGCAAGGTATTTATTTTGGTAGTTTGCGCCAATGAAGACGCCATCTCCCAGGACCTAACTAACCCCTTTCCTGTAAAGTTCATACTCTTGTAGCCACCGTTGCTGACGGGCCTCACCAGAAGTGAGCTGGAGGGATTTGGAAAATTGTAAAGTCTTTTGTTTTCCTGAGGAAAGGCCATGCATTAAAAGCCGGATGTCAGTCCTTCTATATAATAGAAAGTCAAGAGTCATTTCATAGTAAGAAATCTTCCTCCCACTAAACCGAGCCCACGTAAAAGCATACAGTTAGTTACGCCTCACAGTGTCTACAGTAGTGCATCTCTGTGTCAGCAGAGTGGGGACTAAATCATTGTGTGTTTTTAGGTGACCAGCACATAGGCCTCCTGTCTAGTGTCACAGTCCCTAGCATCACTATCAGGTCAGTCAGATGTCAGGTTCCCAGTACTAGTTTTTCAAATCCAAAGCAAGTGGGAAAGTTTACTCACTTAAGTTCCAAGATGTAAAAAATGTGGGAAAAATATATTTTTAGTAAGGTGGGTGAATACGGATTGCTGAAAATGGAAGTTGCCACTTCCTAAACATGGCCCTTGTTGCCCTGGTCCAGAGTCATCTAGTGGCTCATAACTCCACCAGGTGTGGTGGGCGCAGCTGTCCCAGCCATGCATGTTTGCCTGATTTTACTTTGACAACCTGTCTCAAGTGTGGCAGAGTCTGCAAGTACAAAGCCCCATGACCCTTCAGGGTCCCACCCACATTGCAGAAAACTGGTCCATGGCAGAAAACTCAATTAAGCTGTTTTAGTCGGTCTCTGTGCTGCTGTAAGCAAAAGATCTGACAAGAACAGTCAGAGGAGAAAAAGTGATTTGGGGGCTCAGCGTTTCAGAGGTCTTAGTCCATAGACAGTCATTCTTTGGGGCCTAAGGTGAGGCAGAACATTATGGCAGAGGAAAGTGGCGAGAGAGAGAGAAAGAGAGAGAGAGAGAGAGAGAGAGAGAGAGAGAGAGCGAGCGCTCCACTCTTCAGGGACAAAGTATATATATATATATATATTCTAGCCGGGCATGGTGGTACATGCCTGTAATTCCAGTGGTTCTGGAGGCTGAGATAGGAGGATCACAAGTTCAAAGCCAGTCTTAGCAAAAGTGAGGCACTAAGCAACTCAGTGAGACCCTGTCTCTAAAAAAAAAGTACAGAATAGGGCTGTGGATATGGCTTAGTGGTTGAGTGCCTCTGAGTTCAATCTCTGGTAGCATTAAAAAAAAAAAAAGTGTGTGTACACACACACACACACACGTATATACACCTTACTCCAAAGGTACACCCCCAGGACCCACCTCCTCCAGCCACAGCCTGCTTGCCTACAGTTAGCACTCAGGTAATCTCTATCAGGGGACTAATTCTCTGATGGGGTTCATGCTCTCATAACCCAATCATTTCACCTCCAAACCTTCTCACATTTTCTCACACATGAGTTTTTTGGGGATACCTCACATCTAAATCATATACAGTTAGGTACTTTGGACTCCTCTGTCCTACAAGGAAGTTATGCCCTTGACAGAAATAAACTCCCAAGATCTCTTGGTTTGTGGGTCTTTAAAAATTATTTTTTATTTCCCGGTTCTATTTGCAGATGGTGTTAGTGGGCTTGTTAATGAAACACATTGCTTTCTGTGAAACTAAGAGTAACATATGCAACCTAGTTCTTCAAGACACTACAAGCTGGGTTCTTGGCCCTGGGTCCTTACCATAGACATTAATCATGCCAGGTACTCTATTAAAATTAGTAGGTCAGAATAGTAACACAGAAATCACACAGCTGCTTTCTGCGGTACCCGGGAGGGTCTACGCAGGTGAAGTGAATTCCCCTGGACCTCATGCCATGTGCCGGGAATTGCACACAAACTCCAGCTGGGCTTGCCGGTCTTACTCCCAGAGGAAGCCAGGGGAGCAGAACATCTCTCTTGTTCCTGTTACCTAGTCAGGTGTTACTGCTGGTTTGAATATAAGCCATCTGGTGTCCTCCAAAGTCATTTCCATCCTTAGATGCATTCCGCCTTTGTTTTGACTGTTAAATACTGATGATCTGACCCATCACCGTGTCTGCTGCTTTCTTCCAGTGCCCTTCCTGACCCCCCACAACATGATTTCTGCATCTCTAATTTGAAATTGGTCTGAAGGTTTTAAACCAAAGGAAAGACTGAATAAACTCTCTTGCTTCACTTGCTTCTGATTACTTGCTTTTAGTTGGTTTTTAAAAGCATGAATTCTGGAGGTCACACAGCTAGGCAGTGTATTATTAGTCTCCCAGACACCGCCGGCATGGGCCATGCTGGTAACAGTTGTCTAGATTACTTTTCAGGGACTTGAAGGCAGATTTTGTTGAAACCACCGACTCTTTACCTGGGACCCAAGCAAGTCCACTAGGTGACCATTTACCTCCAAGAGCCCAACACCCTACTTCTGGTGATCTAATGCAGTCATTTTCTAAACATGTGTCCTATGGAGAACCATGAAAATTGATTATGCAGGCACAGAGGCCTGATTTCCTCACCTCCAATCGCCCTTCCCTGCCTTTGGAGTCACCCTGCTTCCAGAAATACTCCTAAGCCCTGGTTTTCAAGGAGGCAGATTGGAGACTCGGGTCTCCTGCCTCCTCACGTTTGACTGCCTTGTGAATACAGTCTTTCTCTTTTGCAAAACTTGTTTCAGTGACTGTGGTGGGCTAAACAGACCTGATTGGGTGACAAGCTTGCCACGGGCTTTCTCTCTTTCAAACTCGGTGGCTTCTCCTTGTTTTCACTGACCTCTGGTTTGATTTTGCGGATGGTCAGTTTCCTCATCCAGCTTGCTAGAGAATGAACGTTGGGGTCCACGCTGCTGAGACTTAATCCTCCAGGTGATGTATTGGGGGGGGCTTTGGGGAGTGATTAGATTATGAGGGTGGAGTCCTCATCAATGAATTAATGCCTTTACAAAAGGGGCGCCAGAGGCTGCCTTGACCCTTTGGCCCTGGAAGGACACAGCAGCAAGGTGTCACCTGTGAACCAAAAGTGGTCTTTGTTAGACACTGAATCTCATGGCTCCTTGATCTTAGACTTCTTAACCCTCTTGAACTGTGCTGTTTGTAAGCCATCCAGTGTGTGGTATTTTATTCTAACACCTTGGATGGATGAAGACACTAATTTCTCTTGGTTTGCACAATATCTCATAGTCTTTCAGTCTGTCAGCCCTTTCTGCACCACAAAGTTTTGCACATTTCTTTAACCTCTGCTCCAATATGGCGGATATCCCTCTTCTTTTTGCACAAAGATCTTAGTTCATATTGTGTCCTCAGACCAAGAAGCCATCCCTACCCACAGTCTAATCCATTGGTCAAATTATTCTAGATAGAGTTACAGTGTATTATGAACCTCTGGTGTACTGCTAGGGATTTAGAAGCGTGACTCTAATAATCCTGAAGCAAGTTTGAAAAGGGGGTATTTTTACCCACTTGTATGGGGAATTCTGGGAAGTCTTTAAAATGGAGATTCCTTAGTTTTCACTGAAGGAATTCAGAGGAGTTTAGCAACTTGCCCCCAATCCTCCAGCAGTGGTGGAGCTGAGATTCAAGGTCAGACTTATCTGTTAGCAAAGTGTATGTTCTACATACTAGAGACACTGTAGCCCAGTGGTCAGTCTATGCCCTTTTGTGGACAGAGAGTCCTGGGTTCAAGAAGTAGCTCAACAATTTATGACTCCTCCAATATGCAGGGTTTTAGCTATGAAATGAGGTTAATGATACTACCTGCCTCATAGGGATGTGTGGTTATGAAAGAATTTGGTATAATACTTGGCACACGGGTCTCATCTAATTTGTTGTAATTATTGCTGATATTATTTTTATCATGTGCTGCTCCTATTCCTAAGCCAAATGCCCTACTCAAAGTCTAACAAGTCACATTCCTTCTGTGATTCTTCAAACCCAGATAGCTCCTGGCTAGGAAATCTTGTTGTGCTTATAGTATGTACCATATCTCTTAAACTTGATTATTCTTCCATTTTGTTTTCAAGTTCTCGAACAGCTGTACACTTGGTCTTTCGGGTGGATTTTATATCAGTTTTTCAGAGAACTAAAAGACTGATTGAAAGGCAACATTTTATGTTTGCAAGTTTCAGTTGTAGCTCTATATAACTTTGAATATATCCCTGTTATCCGTTCATAAGCCAGAATCTAATTATTTAATCTCCTCATTTCTGCTTCCCCTAATACATTACTACAGTCTTCTTTGTAGTCCACCAAAAGAAGTTTATTTCTTACATTTTCCTCCCTCCCTCCCTTCCTGTCTTTGAAGCATCCATGGTACGTTTTAAAAACCTGTCATGTGCCAAGTGCTAGGAATTCAACAAAGAGCAAAACTCATGGGGCTCAAACCTGAGTGGAGGATCCAGACAGTAACAGATGAATGACAAACTGGATTACATGCTGCAATAGAGAAGGTGAGTGCCCATGAAGCCCCAGGAGGGCTCCTAAATGCAACTGGAGAGTCAAAGATGGCTTCATGGTGGAATGAGGTCTTTGCTGAGACTGGGGATTAAGAGGCAAATGGGAAGTCTAGAGGAAGTATACAGCAGATTGTGGGGTCCATGTGTTCCAGGCAGAGAGAATTGCTTATGTAGGCTTCCAAGCTAGGAAGAGCCTGTGCAGTCGAGGAACCCAGCAAAGTCCAGCAGGGCTGGACCACAAGGTCCCAGCAGTGGGAAAGCACATTCCTGGTCACTCTGACCTCGTGACCATGTGAAAGTGTGGGGACTCCCCACAAACCTTTTATCCCTTCCCACTGTGGGAAACAAGTTGGAGGTGGAAGAGTCAAGAATAGAGTCATCGAAATTCTTTATGAGCAGCTTCAACAACCTGGGTAAAAATTAACTGTGGCCTTTAGGACTAGGAAAATAGATGAATCTGAAAATATCCAGAAAGTAGCAGTTAGAGAAATGGATGATAGATTTGGTGTAGAGAGAGAGAAAAAAACAGAAAGAAAGGGACAAAGAGAAAAGAGAGAGAGAAGATATGACTAAATTTATGGCTGGGCAACTGAATGGATGGCCATTGGTTCCATTCATTGAGAAAGGTAGGTAGGAGGGAAAACTGGTTTGAGGAAGGAAACTCGGTTTTGGTTAGGTTAATTTTGAGGTGCTATGGCACATCCAAATGGAGATGTCCAAAGAACAGTTAAATGCACAAGTGAGACTCAGGAGATAGACCTAGGTTGGACTTAGTATCATATTGTGTGTGTGTGTGTGTGTGTGTGAGATTTGCTAAGATGCTCCTCTCTCTCCTGGTCAATCCATTGAATTCCAGTTGCTCTTTAAGAGGTAGGTCAGGTTTCACTTTGGTGAGACATTAACCTCTCCCTTCTTGTCTTCCTTTGTCTTTGCTCTGACGTTATCGTGTACAAACCTCTAGCAGAGCACAGCTCTTGTGAGGTTGCTTTGTGACTATTCCCTTTTTCTTACTTTGGGCTCTAGTCCACATGAAGGTGAGGGCTTTGTACCAGGCATCATGTCTAGCAGACATGTGTTTAATGTATGTTTTTAATATATGGTAAGCAAAAGGGAAGTCATGGTCAAAAGGACAAAAGATAGTGTTTGATGTGGGTACTTCCCATTTTCCTTCAAGTATCTTACACTCTCAACTTGACTTTCCAAACTTTTTGCCTCACCCCCTATGAAACATAACAGTCCACTGAACTGGACTGTTCAATGCCGAGGCACTGAACAATGCCGAGACACCATGCAAGAAGCCAGAAATGAAGAGAACACTCCCTTTGAGAAAGACACACTGGTCGACTGAGGAGTGAAGGATCATTGCAGGTGCAGACAGCTTCTGCAGCCAGGAAGAGACTCACCATGTCAGGGTGCTCCCTCCAGGCTGCACCTTTCAAAGTCAACATTTTCCCACAATTCTCATGGTAGAAATTCCCAGTCCTTTGGAGGAAGGGCAGGGGACATCCTGCCCAGTTCCTCACATCACATGCTGCCTCCCAGAACCATATTGGGAGCCTGTCCCCAACCTGCCAGGATGACTCACCAGATCCCAAATAGTCAGATGGTCCCCTCCACGCAGAACACTACAGATCTCTATTAGGAAGCCTCTGCCAAAACTTGGGAGACAGTCCATCCCAGAAAACCTACTGGAACTTTAACTCTTATAGATGACACTTTAGAGAGCTTTCCTGAGTTTGTCAAGAGAATAATTTTGAGCAGCTGCTACAGAGGCCACATTGCACACCAGCTACACAATGGATCAGGAATCAAATGATGGCCACGATTTTGCTAAAGCAAAATGCCCTGTGCTATCTACTGTAGTCCCTTCTTGTCCAGAGTTTCACTTTCTGCAGCTTCAATTGTCCATGATCAACTGCAGTCTCAAAATACCACTACAGAGTAATGAGGAATTAGGATAATTTCAGAGGTCACATTTATATAACTTTCAATATAATGTGTATTATAATTGTTTTATTGTGTTAGTAGTAATTGTCCTAAATCTCTTACTGTGTGTAATTTCCAAACTACACATTTTCATAGGTTTGTATGAATAGGTAAAATCACAGTGTGGAGGGTTCCATACTCTCCTCAGCTTCAGGCACCTACTGGAGATGGAACATATCCCTCATGGATCAGGGGACTACTTAATTTTCTTTTGGTACCAGGGATTAAACTCAGGGGCACTTAACCACTGAGCCACATTGCCAGCCCTTTTTTGTATTTTATTTAGAGACAGGGTCTCCCTGAGTTGCTTAGGGCCTCACTGAGTTGCTGAGGTTGGCTTTGAACTCGAGATCCTCCCGGCATCAGCCTCCTGAGCTGCTGGGACTATAGGTGTGAGGCACCACACCTGGCGGGACTACTGCTTTTACATTGCAACAGGCAGAGCATTTTTTAAAAATTGCTTTCATTCAAGGGTCTTGCTATTTTAAGGATCTTAGAACACTTTTTTTGGTTTCTAGCCAAGATAGGGACACTTCCCCAAAAAGCTTTGTGATGTTGTGGCAGAGTTTAAGTAAGTATGTGAAGGTCATGGGTTACGGGGACAGACTTTCTTTAGAATCTTCGTTCCTCGGTCTTATAGGCTGTCTTATGGGAAGGCTTGCTTCCTGTATGTTCTGCTGACTCCGTGTCAGCGGAAGCAGAAACGCAGACACTGGGGCCACAGGCCCTTCCAGGGACACCAGCAGGAGCTTATCACAGCACGTAGAAAGGACTTTGTAGTTTGGACAGGGTAGGCAGGCTGCCTCTCAGACTGAGGTATGTGACAAAAGGACCTCAGGTTCCTCTTCGTTCTTGGACCGCAGGGGGAAGCAAATAAGTCTCAAACAAGGATGTTTTCACTTTTGAAATTCAGAAAGGTAAATTTCCCAAGGACTGTAAAAAGAGTTTTGTCTCCTATATTGAAAAATAAATGTCTTTTTGCATTATTTAAATAACACATAATTAAGTACCAGGGGCTCTCTGTTACTTGTACCCAAAGCACAGGCGGTGAGGTATGTAGGCCTAGAGGGCTGTGGAGAGCATCGTCTCTTAGAGCAGGAGAGAGGAAAAACAATAGAGAGAAGGGGACAGACAGATCCAGGGTGGGAGGAAGAGAAAGGAAGTGTTTAACATTCAGAATTTGTCCACAGCCGATAATTTATTGGAACTCA